>NC_042997.1:187242432-187289932 GCF_006345805.1 Octopus sinensis
ATCAAAAACTTCTTTTATATAAATGAATTTCTCCGTTGCCCAAGGTCTGTTTATTCCACAAATTTTGAATTCAACTCACGGACCACTAATACTACCTTTGTGAACTTCAGATTGGGAACTGCTGATAGAGAGGGTCTCTCATTAGTTAACATTTCCGTTGTTAGTTAGTCATAATCCTGCTACTTTTAAGTTGATGTAGGACTTGTGTTTGTGAATGAAACGAAACATTTGATCAGCATTTTTACCTGTTTTTCTTGTGACATATGTTGTGTAAAGATTTATGATGTAAATCACAAAGACTTCACATTTAATTGTTTGGGAATTAAAGTTAATTTTGTTACTGTATTCAAAATGTCAAGCAGTTACGTAGGGAAAAAAAAAGAAACTTTCAATAGCAGTTTGTTTCGGAATTTTGTCAAGGTGACATTTTGAATAAATTATAAACTTTCATTTTACATTGATGCTTTTGAAAGCTTTAACAAACGAATTTGAAATGGCATGAAGTATGAGTGTTTTCTTTTCTTTTCACCAGTTCAGCCTGAGTAGGAAGGGCTGTATCCACATTGTTCTAGAATGAATGATAGAGAGACAGTTATAAAAGGTTAATGTAATTAGAATTAAGACTTAACTTGTGAAAGTCAGAAGCGAAGCCAGATGGATTATTCCAAGGAGCAGAATGAATTTAGGCATCAAATTAGTTTGAGCATATATTGATATTATTATTGTATGGCTGCATCATCATCATCATCATCATCATCATCATCATCATCACCATCACCATCATCACCACCACCACCACCACCATCATCACCATCATCGTTTAATGTCCAGTTGGATGTTTTGATAGAATTTAACAAGCCAGAGAACTGTGCCAAGCTCCAATGTTTGCTATGGTATGTTTTCTATGAATGGAAGTGCTTCCTCACACCAACCATTTTGGATAAAGGATAAAGATCCTTCCCAAGTCATATAGACCCATAGGGCCAGTTTCTTGGTTTCCATGATGCATATATTACTCGTTTTTGCCAGCTGAGTGGACTGGAGTAATACGAAATGAAATGTTTTGCTCAAGAACACAACATGTCGCTGGGTCCAGGAATTGAAACCATAATCTTACAATCATGAGTTCAACACCTGAACCACTAAGTTGCATGCCCCCACAAGTAAAGTAACTTCCTGACTCATAGAAACTCATAAGGGCTGGTTTCCCGGTTTCCATGGCATTTAAATTCCCCCATCTGGACGGGATGCTGGTCCATCGCAGGATTGCTCAAATTTGCCAGCTGAGTGGACTGGAGAAACTTTTGCTCAAGAACACATGTTGTTTACTTAAAGAATAAGACCACAATGTTAAAATCCAACACCCTAACCACTAAGTCATGTGCTTCCACTTACAGAGTGTAGGAGACCTAGAAAGTTCTCCTCTGAGGCACAAGTTTGGACAAGGTTGTTTATGGAAGACCATCAGTTGCCCATGCATACCAGTCTCCCTTTTCCACACCACCAATGTTGTTCAAAAGAAAGTCAAAGGCTGATACAGCTTGGCACCAGTGGTGTCACAACTTATTTCTATATAGGAATGAACTGGAGCAATATGAAATAAAGTGTCTTGCTCAAGAACACAATATACAGCCCGGTTCAGGAATCAAATTCATTACCTCATGATTGTGAACCTGATGCTTGCCTGGGGCAGGACTCACAAGAGGGGGTTGGTCAAAGCTCGGAGCTCTCCGACACAGGCCGCTCCTGTGTGCAGGTTGTTTACAAGGCAGACCCCACTCAAGCACATTTGGATAAAGGATAAAGGATAAAGACCCTTCCCAAGTCATATAGACCCATAGGGCTAGTTTCTTGGTTTCCATGATGCATATATTACTCATTTTTGCCAGCTGATGCATATATTACACCCACTCATTTTTTCAGCCGAGTGGACTGGAGTAACATGAAATGAAGTGTTTTGCTCAAGAACACATGTCGCTGGGTCCAGGAATTGAAACCATAATCTTACAATCATGAGTTCAACACCTGAACCACTAAACTGCGTGCCTCCACAAGTAAAGTACCTTCCTGAGTCATAGAAACTCATAAGGGCTGGTTTCACAATGGCAGAGAGAGCACTAAATGCTTTCCATGTGGTACTAGCACAACTGAAGTTCCTAAGTAGATCTCAAGACAAGACAAGACCTCCTTAACTGAAGCAGGGGAGTAGTATTGAGGAAGGTGGCTTTATGCCAGATAATGATAATGATATGTTAAAGTATGATAGCAAGACGGGAACAGGTATCTTATTGCAGGAGAGTTACCTGGCTACTCCAGCTTGAAGAGAGAGAGACGGTGGTGGTGAAACTGTATCAGGGCATGCCCTTAAGTTTAAAAAGGTAAATAAAGAGAAGTGATATTAGTGGGAATTATTATTGTGGTAAGCATGGAAATACATTTTCCACATTGTAAAATTGGTGAAATGTTAGTACCCTCTTTGCAGGTGCAGGAGTGGCTGCGTGGTAAGTAGCTTGCTTACCAACCACATGGTTTCGGGTTCAGTTCCACCATGTGGCACTTTGGGCAAGTGCTTTCTACTATAGCCTCGGGCCAACCAAAGCCTTGTGAGTAGATTTGGTAGACAGAAACTGAAAGAAGCCTGTCATATATATGTGTATATATATATATGTTTGTGCGTTTGTGTGTCTGTGTTTGTTCCCCCAACATCGCTTGACAACTGATGCTATTTTATGTCCCAGTAACTTAGCGGTTCAACAAAAGAGACCGATAGAATAAATACTAGGCTTCCAAAGAATAAGTCTTGCGGTCGATTTGCTCGAAGAAAGGCGGTGCTCCAGCATAGTTACAGTCAAATGACTGAAACAAGTAAAAGAGTAAAAGAGTAAAAGTGGCATTAAAGGTGAGTACTGTAAGTAACTGCCATACACTAGGCACTAGGACTGTTTATTTTCTTAGCAATCAGTCTTCTTGTTTGATGAAGATCTGTTTCAAGCTCAAAATAAATTTAAAGATAACTACACAGAATGAACAATAGTAGTATTTGTTCTGTATCACTAGAATGTTCTTCAAGCACATGACAGCATTAACCTTGGTTTTCTTAAGCAGCACCTGTATTTATTATTCATTAAAATATGTATTAAAGAAAAGTATTAAAGAGAATCTTAACATACATACATACATACATCCCCACTCAAATATATGTATGTATGTGTGTATATATATATATACATACATGTGTGTGTGTACATATACATATGCATGCAAATGTATATATATGTGTATATATATATGTATGTATGTATATATATATATATACGTATATATGTCATCATCATCATTTAACGTCTGTTTTTCATGCTAGCATGGGTTGGATGGTTTGACCGGGGTCTGGAAAGCCAGGAGACTGCACCAGGTTTGATCTAGCAGTGTTTCTACAGGTAGATGCCCTTCCTAATGCCAACCATTCCGTGAGTGTAGTGGGTGCTTTTTATGTGCCACCGGTTGGTGCATTTTACATGCCACCGGCAGGGAAGCCAGTCAAGGTAGTGCTGGCATCGGCCAAATTCAAATGGTGCTTTTTACTTGCCACCAACATGGGTATCACAACTACAATTTCCATTTGATTTTCATTTTGATGTTGATATTGATGTACTTGACTCAATAGGTCTCCTCAAGCACAGCAGGTCGCCCTACAATCGAAGATACTTTTGAATGGGCTGGGGCTGGTGATGCAAAACTGGTGTAGGATACAGCCATGAACACACTTTATTTGCCGGATCTTTACAGTCACAGTATATCTTCAGAGGTCTCGGTCTTTTGTCATTGCCTCTGTGAGGCCCAACGTTCAAAGGTCATACTCGACCACCTCATCCCATGTTTTACTGGGTCTACCTCTATTCCGGATTTATATATATACTCTTTTACTTGTTTCAGTCATTTGACTGCGGCCATGCTGGAGCACCGCCTTTAGTCGAGCAAATCGACCCCAGGACTTATTCTTTGAAAGCCTAGTACTTATTCTATCAGTCTCTTTTGCCGAACCACTAAGTTACGGGGACATAAACACACCAGCATTGGTTGTCAAGCGATGTTGCGGGGGACAAACACAGACACACAAATGTATACACACACATACATATATATACATATATACAACGGGCTTCTTTCAGTGTCTGTCTACAAAATCCACTCACAAGGCTTTGGTCGGTCTGAGACTACAGAAGAACACACTTGTCCAAGGTGCCATGCCGTGGGAATGAACCCGGAGCCATGTGGTTGGTAAGCAAGCTACTTACCACACAGCCACTCCTGCGAGTGAGTAAGAAGTTTAAAATCATCATCTGTTGTCCTCAGGGGTATTTGTCCTGTGGGGGTAGGGGAGATTATTGTCAAGTGGGAGGGTAAATGTCCTAGACTAGTATAAATACACATATGTTTGTATTCATATCTATCTGTCTGTCGATGATATGTTTATATATATGGTCATCTTGATAGCAGTTTATATATTTCTTTTATTTCGAAGAGACCGAAACCATTTGATGACATAGAACTTATTAAGCAGGTATTGAACATATGTTCCTTTTGTTCTTAAGAAACTTTTTATTGCAATAATAATTCATCATCATCATCATCATCATCATTACATATTTTAACAGTATTCCATTTTCATCGTGTCAATGGAATCATATCTCGAAAATCACTGACAATAACTTTACCTCCTCAATTTTCAAGGACTCTTTGTAGGATTCTTGAAGAATGGAGTATGACAGTTTTCTGCAACTTTGCTATTCAGGTCTCAGCTTAAATGTCTTTCATTCTCTTCAAGTGCTGGTGTGGTGTTTCCTTTTGTGTTCATATGACAATAGAAATAACTTTCATTTAGGTATTTCAAAGTTTTCTCATATATTTAGCCAAACCAGGAAACTTCACAATAATAATTTTTTTTTTTTGTTTCTATTCCTTTAATTCTACTGTCACATAGCATAGCTAAATCTGTGATCTCATATATTTTCCTCTTTTTTTTCCCCCCTATTTTAATCACACCTGATCTCTGTTCTTCTATTACACAGTCATTTAACTCAGTGAAATCCCACAGAATTATACAACAGAAATTTTCAATAACGGCTGCTAGTGATAGGACCATTTTTCATTCACTTTAAATCCAATTTCCGGTCAGTTTCTCAGTGTAGTTACCCCACCTTCATCCTGCCACTTTAGCCTTTGATATTTATGTATTTCAAACCCTTTATGTTTGACAGTTTCATATTTTTCCAAATATCTGACACTGATTATCTTATTGGCTTCAGTCTATTTTGCTTTAACAAAGTTAAACCACTTGCTCCCACACAGCTATGTTCAAGGCTTCAATTTCCAGAGTTTCTATTTCCTCTGAAGAAAAGCTAAAGACTGTCTCAGTATTGATATAATCCATTTATTGATATCTTTAACAACATTACAGATTTTATTCAGTTTATTTCAATGATTTTCCTGACTTTCCTCTTATATTCTTCAGCAACTTTATTCATGCTACTCATACTTCTTTGGCAATGCTCTGTCACTTATATTATGATCTCTGTACCTCCAGGGTATGCCCTGGCACTTGCCACCATCTATCTCTCTCTTCTTTTATTCTACCATCCCCTTTATAGTCTGGTCTCTTTTGCCGAACCACTAAGTTACAGGTCTGTAAACACACCACTATTGGTTGTCAAGCGATGTGTGTGTGTGTGGGGGGCAAACACAGACACACAAACACACACACATATACATATACATATATACGACGGGCTTCTTTAAGTTTCCGTCTACCGAATCCACTCACAAGACTTTGGTTAGCCCGAGGCTATAGTAGAAGACACTTGCCCAAGGTGCCATGCAGTGGGACTGAACTCGGAACCATGTGGTTCACTCAGCCACTCCTACGCCTATGAGGGTAAACATAATAAATCCTCTTGAAAAATAATTTCCTCCTGCAGTTTGTGACTACATATCCACTCGACTCACTGAAACATTATACTTGCTGAAGTTTTGTATTCTGTCTGGACTGCTATACGTTTTTCGGGCACTGTATAGTGGTTACAAGCAAAAGGTATGGCGGTGATTGAAAAGTTTGCTTCCCAACCACATGACTGGTGGTTCAGTCCTATGGTGTGGCACTTTGGGCAAATGTCTTCCACTATAGCCCAAAGGCTGACTGAAGCTTTGTGAGTGGTTTTAGTGGATAGAAACTGAGAAAAGCCCGTTTTAGTGGATAGAAACATTAGCAAGGTGGTGAGCTGGCAGAAAAGTTAGCACGCTGGGCGAAATGCTTAGCAGTATTTCGACTGCCATTACATTCTGATTTCAAATTCCGCCAAGGTCGACTTTGCCTTTCATACTTTCAGGGTCGATAAATTAAGTACCAGTTACGCACTGGAGTCGATCTAATTGACTTAATCCATTTATCTGTCCTTGTTCGTCCCCTCTGTGTTTAGCCCCTTGTGGGCAATAAAGAAATAAGAAGCTGAGAAAAGCCTATAAATGTATTCTTTTATTCTTTTATTCTGTTACCTGTTTCAGTCATTTGACTATGGCCATGCTGGAGCACTGCCTTTAGTCAAGCAAATCGATCCCAGGACTTATTCTTTGTAAGCCTAGAACTTATTCTATCGGTGTCTATTGTCAAACCACTAATTTACAGGGAAGTAAACACATCAGCATTGGTTGACACAAACACCCCACCATATATATATATATATATATATATATATATGTGACGGGCTTCTTTCAGTTTTGGTCTACCATATCCACTCTAAAGGCTCTGGTCGACCTGAGGCTATAGCTGAAGACACCTGCCCAAGGTGCCACGCAGTGGGATTGAACCCAGAACCATGTAGTTGGGAAGCAAGCCACTTATCACACAGCCACTCCTGCGCCTGTATATATCATCATCACCATCATCATCGTCATTATCATCATTTAGTGTCTGATGTCCATGCTTGCATAGGTTGAATGGTTTGACCAGTGCTGACAAGCTGGGCGGGCAGCATCAAACTCTAGTCTGATTTGGCATGGTTTCTATAACTGGATGCCCTTCCTAACACCAACCACTTTACAGAGCATGCTGGGTGCTTTTACATGGCACCACAAGGACACTTTTATATAGCACCACATAGGTACTTTTATGTGGTACTGCATGGATGCTTTTATGTGGCACCATAAAAGCAAGTGCCTTCCACCATCAGAAGGACCAGTTTTAACACTTCTGCTGTGGAGTACAAGTCTTCTTAAGTACTGTAAGGCACCAGACAGCTTGGTCCTTTTTCATCTCACCTGAAAGGCTCAGCATCCTGAAGTCATTCTTCAATGTGCATGTATCTCCTTTTAAGGAAGCTTTCACCCACTTCCTAGGACTGACTGACCTGTGCTCGACTGCTGTTGGCACGGACCCCTTCTCCTCTTCGGTCTTTGAAGGTCTCTTTCGAATATTTGCTACTACCATCGAAATCTGCACCCGTGAAGAGCCCAAAAAGCCAACCATTGCCACCAGTCAGCGATGTGCATTGGCAACCTACCTGACCCATCTTGAAACATGGACCGAGGAGTCCCAATCAACTTTGGAACCTTTTCAGTTTGAAGGTGCATCATAGTTGTAGATGAGTATTACTGTAATACAAGCAGTATCAATCATTTCCAATGGTTCTGTCTAAACATGTCAAACCACAGGGAAATATTGCCTTGGTGGTAGAAAGGGCATCTGGCCATAGAAAATGTCTCAATAAGCTCTGTCCAATCCATGCAGGCATAGAAAAAAGGACGTTAAAAAACACTGATGAAAGATTATATATTATAAAACAATGGGCTATCTAACATTTCATGTGGTTTTTTCAGTAGTTCATTAATTTAATTGTGAGCTTTATTCTATTTTTGTTTACATAAAAATATATAACTTTTTGCATCTTCTTTGTTCTTTACAAAGTAGATTAAATGTCTAAATCTAAAAATAATACATTTGATGATGATCAGAGATCAAACTGATCAAAATGTAGTGAAAGATGTAAGTACTTTAAAAGTTTTTTTTTCTCTAAAGTTGAGGCGACTAGCCAGAAATATAATATTCTAAGAAAATAGATATTTGATTTGTATGAAAAAGTACATCTCATCAGTTATGTACTTTGCCACTAATTTATATATATATATAATAGAGAGCCAACAAGGGAGTCTCAATCCAGTTGGTCAATCTGTTAGAAATATCAGCCAAATCCTTCTCATATCATAGTCTATCACAGCTTAGAAAAGGAAGAACGCACTAGATAATGTAGCCTCTAATATCATACAATGTCTGCAGCTGGAACTCATTTAATCATCAGTCTTACTGCTGACCTGGGGTTAAGCAATTACAATAACATGTAACAGGGCTGCCTTTACACACGTTGGTCCCTTTTGTTTTACCTTTTTCTCCAAAGAACAATTCTCCCTTCTGTCATTATTAATGGTATGCATTCAGATAGGCACTGAACAAGACATCTTGACATGTGTAAGTTCTGAAACTAGAAACATTGTAATTCATCTGAATCCGTCTTTTGATATTTTGTATTTTCTGTCTTTTTTTTTTTGTTATTCTCCTCATTATTTTTTATTTTTTTAAATATATGTGGTCTTGCTCTGTTGTTTTGAAATTCTATCCAACACCGTGGTATCCAGTTTGCATCTTTTTTTTTTCTTAAAGTTTTTAGTTTGTTACTCCAAATTCCTGATCAGTATTGTTTTGATTCAGCCCACATCTGGCACTTCATTTTATTGTTGTTCTTCAGCACAGATTCGTAGACTAGAGAATTTTTCTTTTGTTGCTCATAAACATACAGTTTTGTTTATATTAGTATATCCACTGTAGATATCTATTTTCTCTGTTTTTGATTTGATTCTGGGTTTTATTTCTTCAACTAGAGCCTATATGCCTTTTAACATAATTTTAAAATTTTCTTTATATTACTTCATAAACCTTGTTTACGATATTCTTTTCGGAAATTGGAAAGCTGACTCAGATTTTTTATGAGGTTTTTTTTTTTTACTTCCAATCTCATTTTACCCCGCTTCCATCTCTCTCTTCTTTTTGTTTTGCTTTGAATTCACCAACCAATATTTCAGTGACAAATACAGCTCCATCATATATAAAAGGGTCATTGATATCAACGATATTATTCATTCATATCTTTTTGGAGGGTTATCATAGAATTTTCTGACTACTTTAAATAATCTCTCCTATTCTATTACCCTTAATGTTTGCAATTTGGCTTGGTAACTTCCTTATTCCTTCAAGTTTCCTAAATCCATTTATATTCTTCCTTGACTATCTCTCATCTATATTCAGTGCCACTCTGTTCTTCTTCCCTTTTTTTGTCACTTTTATCTTGGCACTTTGTTTCCCTTTTCACAGATATTAGATTTTCCCCCTCCACAGCTGGTGTTGTTGATGTCATTACAGCTTCTGATGATATTATTGTTCTACTATCATTGCTATTACTGCTGTTATAGAGTTTGGACTAAACAGGATATATTAATGTTCATAGGTTTGCTGATGATAGTACAGTTTTCAATGACACAGAGGACAAAGCAGAAGAGCTTGCTTCTGAAATATCCCAACTGTAGCTTTACAATTTTGTCTTAATATAAATGTTGAATTTGTTGCAGATGGTGTTGATGCTGTATTAGATAGAGTATAGCTGGCACAAATGAGGATGCTTCAATATTCAAACCAGTCATTTCGGGTCAAAATATTTAACCTATTTCTTTACTACCCACAAGGGGCTAAACACAGAAGGGACAAACAAGGACAGACAAATGGATTAAGTCAATTATATCGACCCCAGTGCTTAACTGGTACTTATTTAATCGACCCCAAAAGGATGAAAGGCAAAGTCAACCTCGGCAGAATTTGAACTCAGAACGTAGTGACAGATGAAATACTGCTGAGCATTTCGCCTGGTGTGCTAACGATTCTGCCAGCTCACAGCCAATGATTGTGGATTTGGATTTGTAAAGTGGTGTTCCATTGCTCCCAAACATATCAAAGAAATTAAAGAACAATTAAGTATCTGAGTCAATTTGAATCAAATTGGCTCAGAAACTTAATTGTTCTTTAATTTCTTTGATATGTTTGGGAGCAATGGAACACCACTTTACAAATCCAAATCCACAATCATTGATCATCTTGATTGCTTGATCTTCTATAGTACCAAACTATGGACATCACTCCAGAAGGATTTGGAAAAGTTAAAAGTATTCCAGATAGGATATCTTCCCTGAATCTTCAGATCATTATGGCTTAATTACCTGCATGATGACAAACTTTTATTGAGAAATGGTTGTTGTACTCGTAAGGCTATAGGAATTGAAAGCTCTGTTAAGATTACCATCATATGAACTGTGCCGTATTAATATATGTGTACACTGGGCAATTGTCTGGAGGTTCTTGTGGGTTTAGGGGTCCAATTGTAGTCTAGTTATGCCGTGATTTGCTGTCAATAAGTAAACACTATTGATCTCAGTGCAATGATTTGCCCTGGAGCCCACAATACTACTTATTTCTTTATTGCCCACAAGGGGTTAAACGTAGAGGGCACAAACAAGGACAGACAAAGGGATTAAGTCGATTATATTGACCCCAGTGCGTAACTGGTACGTTATTTATCGACCCTGAAAGGATGAAAGGCAAAGTTGACCTCGGCAAAATTTGAACTCAGAACGTAAAGACAGACGAAATACCTATTTCTTTACTACCCACAAGGGGCTAAACACAGAGGGGACAAACAAAGACAAACAAACGGATTAAGTCGATTACATCGACCCCAATGCATAACTGATACTTAATTTATCGACCCCGAAAGGATGAAAGGCAAAGTCGACCTCGGCGAAATTTGAACTCAGAATGTAACGGCAGTCGAAATACGGCTAAGCATTTCGACCAGCCTGCTAACGTTTCTGCCACCTCACTGCCTTACATAATACTACTAAGTCCTCATTGTATGGAAGCAGTTTAAACTTCTCCAATCACTAAAAGAGAAAGTACGCAAAAGTATTGAAAGTTTGAAAGGCCTAACAGAAAATGATCTGTAAAAAGTACTTAAAAAAAAACTAAAAATAATCATATTTCATTTTTGGATTTGGTTTGCAAGATTCTTTATATGAGTTTGTGTGTTGAAGCATATTCTGTTGTGTCTGGGGAGAGTCATTTCCTTTTTGTGCCTTATAATGTAACACACTCACTGGTAAAATTTCCACTTTTTTTCTTATTTTTATTGTCCTAAAATTTTCGTTGCATCTTGCAACCTTTTCAATAGTTTTAACTCTTGGAGTCAAAACTATTGAAAAGGTTGCAAGATGCAACGAAAATTTTAGGACAATAAAAATAAGAAAAAAGTGGAAATGTTACCAGTGAGTGTGTTATATAATAAGGCATAAAAATAACCATTGATACTAATAAACACTTGATGATATATAAAAAAAATTGATGGGTGATGGGCATCCCAGGAGGAGAAATGGACATATCATATCAGGAGAAGCATCATAAGATGTTACTGCTATCATAACAGTGTTCCTGTATTCCTCTCTAGAATTCTAGTTATTGATCATTCTACCTGATTCTTTCCATCTGTAGATCTTTCACTCATGTCTGATTTAGTGCATTTAATCCACTAATTTGATGCATTTGCTTCTCTCATTTGGTACCTTTGATCGATTAATTCGGTGAGTTTGATCAATTAATTGGCACATTTGATTCGCTAATTGCTGTTCTAAGAAAGAGGACATACTTAATGTTTAGTGCACATCAGATTTAATATACCTGTATAGCATTTCAGCAAAAGAGACCGATTTGGCAAAAGAAACTGAAACAAGTGTCAGGCCTTAAAATAAGTACTGGGGTTGATTTGTTCAATTAAAATCTTTCAAAGCAGTGCTCCAGCAAGGCCACAGTTCAGTGAGTGAAACAAGTAAAGGTAAATGAAAATCCCTTTTACCTTCTCTAACAGTTCTTCTGGTTACCCTATTCTGATTTTCTTTATAGGGCCATTTCACAGTATTTTGTTTATACAAAAATCAAAAACGAAGTTTGTTTATTTGGAAAAAATTTCTTGATTTCTTGCATAATGGTCATAGTTTGTGAAAACAGGAAAAATGATTCTCAGTCTACTGTGGCTTATGCATAAATTATCATAATTTTCCTAATTTCTAATTTTGGCCGTTTTGGAGGGGAAAATGCTTATTTTTGCTAGAGGAAAATAGAAAAAAACTTTAACCAGTTAAAAGTACTGGGACATGGACTCCTTCAAGGGAACAAATATTCAAATATTCAGTAATATTGAAAACCTAAATCTGCTTCAGAGAAACAGTAGCATTACTTGTCCAATAAATGATTTTCTCCTCCACAATATTTTAAACCTTAAAGTCTTCTTACTTCTTGTACAAATGGCCAGTTCAGAATTTGCGTTTCAGAACCTGTTTTTAGGCCAGAGCTACTCAATAATGTTTTCAAAATGGCCAGTTGTTTTTTTTTGTTCAGTCCAAGGTACAATAGTATTTTTTTGTTGCAGAGGGCAAGTCTGTTGCAGAAAAAGTGTGAAGTCCAACAGGTCTTATCTAAAGTGGTGATAGTAGCTATAATAGTTTCAATGATATATTTCATTCTGATGCAAATTTAAAACTTCAAGCTAGACTAGCAGATCATAAATACTCAAAAGTGTGTTAAAGTCCAATGAAAATAAACCTGATGTGACTTTCTGAACCTGCAAAATGATCCTTCTGAAACTACAATATTTGTATAAATATGTATATATTATGTGTGTATCATAGATTGAAACATGTGGATTGATCTAACAAAAGCCCAATTTAATATATATCTGGCTGTTGGAAAACTCTACATTTTTAATGGTGACTGTAATTCCAAATTTTTAACCAGTAAACAAAAAATAAAACCCAAAATGTGACCATTCAAATGAAAGCTCATGATGAGTTTATTTAAACAGTGGTGTGAGAAAGTGTAAAGGCAGCGAGCTGGCAGAAACATTAGCGCGTCGGGCGAAATGCTTAGCAGTATTTTGTCTGCCATTACATTCAGAGTTCAAATTCAGCTGAGGTCGACTTTGCCTTTCGTCCTTTCGGGGTCAATAAATTAAGGACCAGTTGCGTAGTGGGGGTCAATATAAATCAACTTAATCCGTTTGTTTGTCCTTGTTTGTCCTCTCTGTGTTTAGCCCCTTGTGGGTAGTAAAGAAATAGGTATTTCGTCTGCCGTTACGTTCAGAGTTCAAATTCCGCCGAGGTCGACTTCGCCTTTCATCCTTTCGGGGTCGATAAATTAAATACCAGTTATGCACTGGGGTCGATATAATCAACTTAATCCGTCTGTCTGTACTTGTTTGTCTTCTCTGTGTATATTCCTCTTGATATCTTCTGATACTGTCCTCAAGGAACCATCAGTAATTGGCACTATCTTCACCGTCTTCATTTTCCATAGTCAGGCTATTTTTATTACTTAAGAGGATTGTATATATCATTATTATCATTATTAAAAAGAAATCATCATGATCATCATAATTATTATAATTATTATTATTATTTCTGGCTTCATCACGCAGCTGAATATTCTCAGGAAACTGAAACTGTAACCTGTTTGGGTTCCCTATTCAAGTATTTCACTTACGTTGAGAAAACTGCTGTCTTGAGAGACAGGAAAGTTATAAATGTCACATCACTTGGAAAATAAAAACAAAAGCCATTATTATCAATATGATTGAAATTAATATACATCTGACAAAATAGAATTCAGGATACAGATGTTGTTAAACCTAACTAAAATGTGATATAATGTGTGTGTGTGTGTGTGTGTGTATACATGGGGGTACGTGTTGTGTATGTATATTATTATTCACATACACACATATATTCATGTGAATATATATATATATATATATATATATATATATATATATATACAGGGTGTGATGGGTTAATTGTCACCAATTTATATTTTTAATTTCACACATGTGCATTGTTTGCTTTTGATTTTGTCAACTACACAGTATAGTAGGGTCAGTTGGGCACTGTCTGTGAGGAAACCAGAGCCATGATGCAATTCAGTCTGCCAGAAATTTGGAAATAGCATGCTGTGCTGCTTGATATTTGCTCCAGAAGCTCCAATACAAACATTTCAGAGTATTTGGGTGTCAATCTGAGGACAGTGGACGTTTGAGAGCTATAAAAATCAAACATCCAATCAACATCATGGTGTTTGGAGTGATCACTAGTGATGGCAAGGTTATGTCTCCATTAATCTTCCCACACAGCCTCATACTCAAGACAGACACCTACATCAAGTGCCGGGAGGAGGTAGTGCTACCCTGGGTCAAGAGGGTGGCTGCTTAAAGACCCTATGTCTGGCAACAGGACTCTGCACCAAGCCACACAAGCAGGAGAACCCAGTTATGGCTGCCAGACAATTTCCACAACCACATCACCCCTAACATCTGGCCACCTAACTCCCCAGACTGCAATCCCCTTGATTATTATGTGCGGGGCACAGTTGAGCAAGAGACCAACAAAATTCCTTGTAACACCAAAGACGAACTGAAAGCAAGGATTATGGCAGCATCCACCAATTTAAACAAGGAGACTGTCCAAAAGAGTTGCAGGAGATTCTGAAGTCATCTGGAGGCCGTGGTTGAAGCCAATGGCAATTTTATTAAATAAATTTACTCTTTAGTATTTCAAGATATTTTTATGTAATTTTGGTAAATATATAGGCACAGGAGTGGCAGTGTGGTAAGTAGCTTGCTTACCAACCATATGGTTCTTGGTTCAGTCCCACTGCGTGGCACCTAGGGTAAATGTTTTCTACTATAGCCTCGGGCCGACCAAAGCCTTGTGAGTGTATTTGGTAGATGGAAACTGAAAGAAGCCCGTCGTATATATATATATATAATATATATATATGTGTGTGTGTGTGTGTATATGTTTGTGTGTCTGTATTTGTCCAACATCGTCTGATGTTGGGGGACATCAAAAGAGAGAGTAAGAGCATATATATATATATATATATATATATATATATACACACACACACATATATATGTTTATATATATATATATGCATATATATATGACAAGCTTCTTTCAGTTTCCATCTACCAAATCCACTCACAAGACTTTTGTTGGCCTGAGGCTTTAGTAGAAGTCAATTGCCTAATGTACGACACAGTGGGATTGAACCCTGAATCATGTGGTTGAGAAACAAGCTTCTTACAACACAGTCACACACACACACATACACTTATATATGTAACTATATATGTAACTAACTGATGATGAAAACTCTACCGTTTATATTCATGGTGCAACCCACCAGTATCCAAGTACACATCTGTGCTCATGAGGGCAGGATCAGAAAATTTGCAAATTCTGGGAAAGGAGCGACTGGTTAAACTTTTACTTATATATTTATTTATCTGCTTATTTTATTGGTTGGTATCTGTTTTTTTTTTTTGAATAAATCACATGTGTTGGGGGTGTGCATTGGTACATGTGCAGTGATGCATGTGTTTCTGAGTACAGGCATTCAAGTCCTGTCTTTTACTTATTTTGGAATGGTACAGACGAAATTACAATTTAATGGCTCTTCATCTTCCATACTAATCACTCAAAGAATTAAGAATGCAAGAATAAAGCATTAGACTACCAATAAACTTATACATTTCATACAAGCATGCGGAACATATACACACACCAACATACAGATATATCATCATCATCATCATCATCGTTTAACGTCCGCTTTCCATGCTAACATGGGTTGGACGAATGACTGAGGGCTGGCGAACCAGATGGTTGCACCAGGCTTCAGTCTTGATCTGGCAGAGTTTCTACAGCTGGATGTCCTTCCTAATGCCAACCACTCCGAGAGTGTAGTGGGTGCTTTTACATGCCACCGGCACGGAGCCAGTCAGACAGTACTGGCAACGACCTCGCTTGAATCTTTTACACGTGCTACCGGCACAGGTGCCAGTAAGGCGATGCTGGTAATGATCACGCTCGGATGGTTTCTTTTATGTGCCACTGGCACGGAGGCCAGATAGCTGCTCTGGCAACGATCACTCTTGGATGTTTATTCTTTTCTACCCTAGGCGCAAGGCCTGGAATTTGGCAGGAGGGCACCAGTCGATTAGATCGACCCCAGTATGCAACTGGTACTTAAGTTATCGACCCCAAAAGGATGAAAGGCAAAGTCGACCTTGGCGGAATTTGAACTCAGAACGTAAAGACAAACAAAATACCACTACTAATGTTTCTGCAGATATATGTTTATTAACACACTAATGTATGTTTACTAACACACCTGTGTGTGTGCTTAAGAATCTAACACTCACATCAATGTATCTTTTATCTTTTACTTGTGTCAGTAAATCGAATGTGGCCATGCTGGGGCACCACCTTGAAGAATTTTAGTCAAGCGAATCAACTCCAGTAACTATTACTTTTTTTTAAAGCCTGCTACTTATTCTATTGGACTCCTTAGTTATGGGGATGTAAACACACTAACACCTGTTTTCGAGTGGTGGTGGAAGACAAACACAAACACACACACACACACACACACACATATGATGGACTACTTTCGGTTTCCATGTACTAAATCCACTCACAAACCTTGGTTCAAGGTTATAGCAGAAGACACTTGCTCAAGGTGCTGCATGGTAGGATTGAACCCAGAACTATGTGGTTAGGAAGCAAAGCTCTTCGACTCAGTCTACGTGGCTGTATATCTATACCAATCTAAAGATTTATAGGATTTTTCTTTTTCCTTCTTCTGGGGGTTAGTAGAGGCAGTGGAGCATGTCTGCCACAGTATCTGATTTAAACTTTTTATTTAAATTATTTACATTATTTACATTTGATGGATATTTGTCCTCATCTTGTTTGTTGTTAACACAACGCTTCGGCTGATATACCTTCCAGCCTTCATCAGGTGTCTTGGGGAAATTTCGCACCTGGGGTCTCATTCCTGAGGTATTTTTTGGTGTTGTTGTTGTTGCTGTTGCTGTTGTTGCTGTTGATGTTGTCGTCTTTGTTGTTGTTGCTGTTGTTGTTGTTGTTGTTGCTGTTGTTGTTGTTGTTGTTGTTGTTGTTGTTGTTGTTCTTCTTCTTCTTCTTCTTCTTCTTCTTCTTCTTCTTCTTCTTCTTCTTCTTCTTCTTTTTCTTCTTCTTCTTCTAATCAGGTCACTGCCTGGAATCAAACACGGAATCTTGGAGTTAGTAGCCCGTGCTCTTAACCACTACGCCATATACTATATAGATATAGAACTGTATTAAACTTTTTAATGACTGAATGAAGTGCATGTGCATGGTTGTATGCATCAGCAATGTGCAAGTATGAACACGCATGTGGCAAGATGCATGCACATGGTGGTATGCATTAAACATATATGAATATATATATATATGTGAGCTTGAAAAGGAACATACAAGTTGTTATATCTATGGAAAAAAAGCCAAGGTAGAAAATGCTAAAATAATTTTACAAAAAACATTTCAGTACCAGTACTGAAATGTTTTTTATAAAATTATCTTAGCATTTTCTACCTTGATTTTTTTTCCCATATATATATAATAAGGGTAGAAATTGATATTAATAAATTAAAACCAGTAGCTTAGCATATTTAAAAAATCTGAAGATTAAAAATCGTGTTACATACAAAATTTAGAGGAATGACCACTAAAGTGGACACCCTGTATGCTAAACATAGACTTCAAATTGCCATTACCATGAAGAATGTGTTCTCAAGAAAAATCTGAGCAAAATGCCAAAATGTAAAACTGAGCAAGACAAATGAAAATAAACAAAATAAAAAACAATTACCTACGTACTAATAGTTTAACTTGTTAATATCTACGTATGCAAACACAGAGATATTTTCAAGATCGTCAGCGTAGTCTTCGTGCTAATGGCAATTTGATATCTATGTTTAGCAAATTAGGTGTCCACTTTAGTGGTCATTCCTCTTAATTTTGTATATATATATATCGGGGTATTTTTTCTAATCTATATTTTTCTTAAATTTTCCTTTCTCGTGGGCGGTGGTGTGGTCGTACATCAGTACATCTTATAAATGAATGGTAACTATCACTTAACTTAAAAAGAAGAATTGTTAAAATGTAATGATACAAGCTGGTTGATAGTAAAGGGCTTGAAATTTTCCTGCATTAAATTCCATGTGGTTTTCTTCAACCAATTTATACATATTATCTTTACATATAAAAATACACACACACACACACACACATGTATGTATGTACCCCGCAGCAGAAGTGTTAAGACCAATCCTTCTGGTTGAGTAAAGTACTCATGGTGATGCCACATAAAAGCAGCTATGTGACCCCATATAAAACCACCCATGTGGTGCCACATGAAAGCACCCATGTGGTGATTGTAAAAGCACCCACCACACTCAGTAAATTGGTTGGTGTTAGGAAGGGCATCCAGCTATAGAAGCCATGTCAAATCGAACTGGTGTCTGGTGCAGCCCTCCCGGCTTGCCAGCTCTGGTCATACTGTCCAACCCATGCATGGTTGGTGTTAGGGAAGGGCATTCAGCTGTAAACACCATGCCAAAGGAACCGGTGGACCTTGTTGTATTCCTCTGGCTTGCCAGCTCCTATCAAACCATATAACTCATGCAACTGGAAAACGGACATTAAAGGATAAAGGTGATAATGATAACGACCACACACAACCAGTGTGTATATGTGTATATATATATATGTGTGTGTGTGTGTTTCCTTTTTAATTTTAATTATTTATTGGGTGGGGTTCTGGAGATTATGGACAGTTGTGAAGATTAATTTAAAGTGGAGGTAGTGTAGTATAGTTTTATCTAGGTGACTCCCTAATCAGTGACAGGGATATCATGGCATCTCATTAGTTTAATGACTGCTTTACTAGTTCACTGCTAAGATTCCCAAAATACAAGATATTTAAGGAACTGTCCTGATTAACATTCATCAACCGACCAACCCAACCCACTCTTTTTCTTCTCTGTTTCTTTCTATGACACATTTATGGTACATTTATAGCGAGCCTTGTTAAATAAGTAGTAAAACTTCAGACTAAGAAAAGTTCATGACCTGCTTTTCAATTTCTAGTTTGTTTTTTTTTTTTTTACTTCTTTTTGCTTTCTATTCTATTTGTAAAGCCATGAACATCACAACATCCATTTCTCTTTTGTAATCAATCAAGGATCATCAAACAATCATGGATTGACAGAACTTTAGAGTGTCTTGATAAAATACTTGTAGTGTTTAGATATTTAGTAAGGCAGTGGGTTGGCAGAATTGTTAGCATACAGGACGAATTGCTAGCATACAGCAGAATTTTGTCCAGCTTCATGTTCTGAGTTCAAATTTTGCTGACGTCAATTTTTGTCTTTCATCCATTTGGAATTGACAAAATAAGTACCAGTTTAATACTGAGGTCAATGTAATCAGCTTACCCTTCACCTAAAATTGTTGACCCTGTGCCCAAAATTCGAACTCAAAATTTAGATATTTAGCCATGTGGCGAGCTGGCAGAATTGTTAACATGGTAAGCAAAATGCTTAGTGGCATTTTGTTCATCTTCAAGTTCTGAGTTCAAATTCTGCCAAGGTCAACTTTGCCTTTCATCCATTCAGGGTTGATAAAATAAGTACCAGTTGAATACTGGGGTCAATGTAATCAACTTACCCCTCACCTAAAATTGTTGACCCTGTGCCCAAAATTCGAACTCAACATTTAGATATTTAGCCATGTGGCGAGCTGGCAGAATTGTTAACATGGTAAGCAAAATGCTTAGTGGCATTTTGTTCATCTTCAAGTTCTGAGTTCAAATTCTGCCAAGGTCAACTTTGCCTTTCATCCATTCAGGGTTGATAAAATAAGTACCAGTTGAAAACTGGGGGTCGATGTAATCAACTTATCCCCTCCACAAAACTGCTGGCCCTGTGCCAAATTTGAAATCATTATTTACTCTTTACTCTTTTACTTGTTTCAGTCATTTGACCACAGTCATGCTGGAGCAGCGCCTTTAGTCAAGCAAATCAATCCCAGGATTTATTCTTTGGAAGCCTAGTACTTATTCTATTGGTCTCTCTTGCCGAACCACTAAGTTATGGGGACATAAACACAGCAGCATCAGTTGTCAAGAGATGTTTGGGGACAAACACAGACACACAAACATATACATACATAGATACATACATATATATATATATATATATATTATATATATATATATATATATATATATATATGTATATATATATACGATGGGCTTCTTTCAGTTTCCGTCTACCAAATCCACTCACAAGGCTTTGGTCGGCCCAAGGCTATAGTAGAAGACACTTGCCCAAGGTGCCACGCAATAGGAATGATCCCAGAACAGAACCAAGTGGTTGGTATGCAAGCCACTTACCACATAGCCACTCCTACGCCTATATCTGAATAAAATAAAAGATGAAACGGTCACGTCTAGAATATCTTAGAATCATAGTTCATCTTAATCAAGAACTGATCTGGGCAGAAACAACAGCAACTGAAGGGCAAATTCATTTGATATGATTTCTCTTTTATATTCAGATGAAGATGAAAGGATTAATATTGTAGCTCAAGGAAACAACTCCTTTTCTTCATTTCTCTCTATTATCTGTTGAAAGGCAAGAGTAGAAAATACTAGACATTTTACACCTCATGGCAATCTAACTTATTGATTTTCAATGAATTCTCCTGTTTTATAGTGGCAAAATCACCAAGCTACAACTCTTCTGTCTCCAATTGCCCTGCTTCTTCACATTATTTTCTCTCCTTATTTATCTGCATACATAGGTGAAAGCATGGATGTGTGGTAAGATGTTTATTTCCCAACCACATGGTTTTGGGTTCCATCCCACAGCATGGAACACTGGGCATATAGGCCCAGGCTGACTAAAGCCTTGTGAGTGGATTCCGTAAAAAGCCAATTTTAAAATATATATATGCCCACGGGTATATGGTGTAGTGGTTAAGAGTGTGGGCTACTGACCCCAAGATTCTGAGTTCGATTTCAGGCAGTGACCTGAATAATAGTAATAATAATAATAATGATGATGATAATAATAATAATAATGATAATAATAATAATAATAATAAGAGAGCAGTTCATGCCATCAAAGTGACACTGAGGTAAAATATACGAAGCCCAATATACCCATCATGACTACTCATCTGATAAGGGTACACCAGGCACATGCATCACAACCATATGTGCACAACATGGTGATCTCATATCAAGATAAACAGCACATGACCTTGCAGGTGGGGCCCAGTTAGAATTTTCTTCAGGTTGAGTAGCCCATCCCGCTCAAACGGTCCCTGAATAAAGGTTGTTTAAGAATGTTGAAAAAACCATCCATGTTTCCAGAGGTGAATTATTCAAACCTCAAAGAATCCCTCTCAACACATGGCTATGATGCTCCCCCACTACTTCTGCTCGTGATCAGAGATGCACATATCATCAGCCAATAAGGGACATGCTCAACTGGTTACGGTCAAACAACTGACAAGCAAATCTGTGGTATTGAGCAGAATATTTGCTGTAGCCCATCTTTTATACCAAGACAAAACAATGTACATGATAACACTTCCAATCAGTTAAGATCAGAAGCCATGAGAGCCACTGCCTGGTACTGCATCAGGGCATAATAATAATAATAATAATAATAATAATAATAACATCGAAAACTATTTTAAGAATGAGAACCCAGGTTCGAAATTTCTCCAAGATACCTGATAAAGGCTGGAGGGTATATCAGCCGAAACGTGTTAACAACAAGCAAGATGAGGAAAATACCTGTCAAATGTAAATAATGTAAATAATGTACATAATTCCTCATATATATATATGTATGTATGTGTGTGTGTTTGTGTGTGTGTATGTGTGTATATATATATATATACATGTAAATAGATAGATAGATATAGATATATATGTATGTGTGTGTATGTATGTATACATGTGTATGTATGTATATATTTGTGTGTGTGTGTGTGTATGTATACATGTATATATGTATGCATGTATATATGTATGTATATATGTATATGTATATATATATATGTGTATACATGTGTATAAGTATGTGTTTTGTGTGTGTGTTTGTTACTGCCTCATCTCCTTGTCATTGCATAATAGTTGTAATCAAGTGTCACTGTCATACAAGCGGTGTCCTTCATTTCCCTTCTTCTGAGAAATATCTGGCCATGGAGAAATATTATTTTACTGGGAAACAAGTGAGGGTTGGCAACAGGAAGGACATCCAGCCATAGAAATTCCACATCAACAAATTCTGTCCAACCCATGCAAGCATGAAAAGATGTCATTGTTTTGTATATTAACCAATCAGGTACCCTTTATGCTACTGCTTGATCTACTAGCAATAACAGTAACATTTCTATCAAATCATATCCTGAAATAAAATAAATGAATAAACAGGCGCAGGAGTGGCTGTGTGGTAAGTAGCTTGCTTACCAACCACATGGTTCCGAGTTCAGTCCCACTGCGTGGCACCTTGGGCAAATGTCTTCTACTATAGCCTTGGTCTGACCAAAGCTTTGTGAGCGTATTTGGTAGATGGAAACTGAAAGAAGCCCGTCGTATATATATATATATATATGTATGTGTGTGTATGTGTTTGTGTGTGTGTGTTTGTCCCTAAACATCACTTGACAACCAATGCTGGTGCGTTTACGTTCCCCTAACTTAGCAGTTCAGCAAAAGAGACTGATAGAATAAGTACTTAGGCTTCTAAAGAATAAGTCTTGGAGTTGATTTGCTCGACTAAAGGCGGTGCTCCAGCATGGCCACAGTCAAATGACTGAAACAAGTAAAAGAGTAAAACATTATATTCATGATATTTTTAAAATTCTTTTATATGTTTCAGTCATTTGACTGCAGCCATGCTGGAGCACCACCTTTAGTTGAACAAATCGACCCCAGGACTTATTCTTTGTAAGCCTAGTACTTATTCTGTTGATTTCTTTTTTGTTGCCAAACTGATAAGTTACGAGGATGTAAACACACCAACATCGGTTGTCAAGTGATGGTAGGAGGTGGGAAACACAGACACACAAACATATACATATATTTATATATAATTAATAATATCAGGGTAATAAAGATTTTAGAAATTTTTACTACCAGTGGCCTAGCGTGTAGAAAATTTAGTCAAAGACTATATATTATTCATAAAAATACAGTGTACATTTAAACACATAAGAAATATCCATCATAGGATTCCTTTCATGCTAGAAGGAACAGCTAAAGTTGAAACCACTATTAGGGATAAAAACTCGAAGGGAATTATTTTATTTGCTAAAAACGTCTGAAACCATTGTTCAGGAGATAGATGGTAAATGTTTTTATTTTTCATTCCCTTCGAGTTTCTATCCTTAATAGTGGATTTGGACTTTAGCTGTTCTTTTTAGCGTGAAAGGAATCCTATTATGGATACCTCTTATGTGTTTAAATGTACACTGTACTTATATATATATATATTATATATATATATATTATATATATATATATACACGGCAGACTTCTTTCAGTTTCTGTCTACCAAATCACTCACAAGGCTTTGGTTGGCCTGAAGCTATAGTAGAAGACACTTACCCAAAGTGCCATGCAAAGGACTGAACCTAGGATCATGTGGTTGGTAAGCAAGCTACTTACCACACAGCCACTCCTGCACCTTAATTGTTTCAAATTTTGGCACAAAGTTAGGAATTTTAGAGGAAGGGGATTAGTTAATTACATTGGTCTTGTACTTAACTGGAACTCTATTTTCTAGACCTTGAAAGGATGAAAGGCAAAGTTGACCTCTGCAGGATTTGACCTCAGCGCATAAAGCTCTGGAAGAAATACCACTAAGTATTTCATCCAGCAAGTCTGGTGGAATGTCTTTGATCATATATAGGTCAACCTGATCAGGGCTGACCCGGGGTTAAAGACAACAACAACAACACAATAACAACAATAACATGCATATGTGCTAAACTCTGGAATCCAAAGAAACTAGTAACAGTTTCTTACACTGGTAATGATTATTCAGTATGAAAGGTCGCAGAAGAGTTTGCCAAGTTCAAACTGCACTGAGAAGTGTGGAATGTTAACATTTCACGTCCTTGACCTTCGCCCCCTCAGACAAAGGGCAAGGCCTGAAATTTTAAGATTCTATACCACCTCAAGGCAAATGAACTTAATGAACTTTCCTACCAAAATACATACACTAATAAGCCTGCTACTATGACATAGTTATGAGAAGAAGAAATAATAATAATAATAATAATAATAATAATAATAATAATAATAACAATAATAATAATAACAATAACAATAATAATAATAATAATCATAATGAAGAACTTGTAATTATTTATTTATCCTTCTATCTAATTAATGTTGGGTCGGTGGTAGAGAAATGTAATCAAAGCATCAGCTGCAGTGTAAAGTCAGAGGTTTGGGTGGGGCTTCCCGCAAGGAACGGAGAATTGCATGTATTTTTGTTGTTAGAAGGTATTTTTTTTTGTATGTTTTTGTTTTTGCACTTCTTCAATGTACTGAATGAATCTCTGTTTTTTTTTTTATGTATTTATTTTTTGCTGTTTGACTTATTATGTTTTTTGGTATTTTTTTCTCGTTTCTTCGTTTATTTTATCTTTTACAAAACTTCTTTTTTTTCTGTTGAATCAAAAGAACCACCCCTCCCACTCCTCCACACATCTTTCATCGTCCTCATTTTCATCTTCCATCAGCGCTTTCCTCATCCTTCACCACCTCTGATGCTGTGACAAAAAAAGAAAAAAGAAAAAATTCATCAAAAAAGGCAACAAGAAAAGAAACTTATAAAAGAAAAGGTAATAAAATTAAAGTAAAAAATAGAAAAAACAAAAGCTAATTATTGAGATAATTCATCATATTCTATTTTCTCTGATCCCTCCTCCTCTTCCCTCCTCCCCTTCCCTCCTCCCCTCCTCTTGCTACTACTACTACTACTACTACTAGTGTCATTAGTGTTCTTACCTATGTAATACATACCTTGCCCAGTGAACCAGTGAATTAGTATCTTGATCTGCAAGAAACCGCAGCCAAATATTTCTCAGATCACACCTAGCATTTTAAAGAAGCAATTCAATGTTGGACAATGTGACTCTGATATACAAAAGGAAAGGCAGAGTTGAAACACTTATCAAATAGCCCTCAGATGACACCTTAGTATTTTAAAGTTAGAAGTTCACATTGGACATTGTAATTCTGATATACAAAAGAACAGAGTGGTCAGTCAGATCCAGTACCCAAGGGTTTCACTGATCTAGAGACCCAATTCTGATCCCTGTATTATTTTTTATTATGGTCGGGTTCCGACCTGACTTGTGGCAACAAAGTCCACTTGTCACACTTCTTGGTCCAACATCACTGCCTTGAGATCCTAGATACATTTAGACCAGTGTCTGCAATTAAGTTGGCAATGTAAGTATGATGACGTTTTCCTCTTCTTAACATCACCTTGAAGTGGGTTCCACAAGACTAATTTGGATACTTCCAGTTCAGGGTGGTGCATGCAGTGACCAGATAGTTGCAACTGTCTCTGCCTGGTCTTCTCATGAACAAGAGGGCACCACAGAAATGGTAAATGGTTCACAGCACAAAAGAAATCACTTTAAACTTGCTAAAATAATATTTGGGATGCCTTTATCTCTACTAAGTATAGCTGCAGATGTGTTGCCTAAGATTAATTTTTAGGATCTGTTCAAAGACTTTGCGATTCAAAAAAGTAGGAGAAAACTTTTCAAATATAAATAAAGTGGAAGTATACAAAAATAAGCATTGTTTTTCTTCTTATTGTTTAGTTTCATATTGAAAAATAAAAATTTGTTTTATGGTTTGTTATTGTTTATATTTTGAATTACATAATCTTTTATGGGGCACCAAAACCTTTTAAGTGCCTAAGGCCTGGATGGGTTTTAATCCAACCCTGATGATGTGACTTGCTGTGAATAAATACATACCCCAGGGCTCAGTACATTGATTTGTCCAGGGCCTTTAACACTGCTAAGACAGCCTTGGTCAAACCTGAAACAATTTAACCCATTGCAGATGGGAAGTGGTACTGTCCTCATCGAAACCCTGTGTGTGTGTAAACAGTGTGATGTCTCGCTCTGCATGGCACCATTATTTCAAATACACCACACTAAGAAGACTCTGTAAATACATTACAAAATTCCTTGTATGAAAAATTATGCAGTTACTGAACAGCCTAATACTGGTATGCAGCAAAGATTGTCAGTACTAAATCCATCTGCAAGGGGCTAATCATATGGCTGTTTGGTCAAAACTGATCTAGGGCTAAACAAAGCAACCATATCCTGCTTTAAAACTCATAATTATTAACCATTTCGTTACTGTATTTATCTTGAGATGTTCTGTGTTTCTTTCAATTACTTTAAATATAACAAAGAGTTTAGTAAAATAACTTAGTTATCATTCAGCTAGTGTTAGGAACATAAATTGTGACTAAGGTTTGGTGGAAGATTTTTAATTCCAAACTTATGAAAACAAGACATTTGTACTCAGAGCCAGAGCCGCTTTCAGCCAGGTTGGTAGCGAAAAGGTTAGCCTGTTTTAAAACTCACAATTATTGTCACCTGAAATTTTTGAACTAAATAAACTTGTTATAACTAAATAAACTTTTTATAACTAAACCTGATTGTAGAATCCATTCTACTGTCACAAAAGTTTACATTTCCTCTTTTAGTTGGTGGGGAGCAGCTTGACAAAACAGTAATATATTGGTGTCAGTAATATAATAATTTGTAAATTAGACACACAGTCACAAACTTTAGGCAAAGTAGGTGCAGGCATGGCTGTGTGGTAAGAAACAAACTGGCAGAAATGTTAGCATGCTGGGCGACATGCTTAGCGATATTTTGTCTGCTGCTACGTTCTGAGTTCGAATTCTGCCGAGGTCAACTTTGCCTTTCATCCTTTTGGGGTCGATAAATTAAGTACCAGTTACATACTAGGGTCAATATAATCGACTTAATCCATTTGTCTGTCCTTGTTTGTCCTCTCTATGTTTAGCCCCTTGTGGGTAATAAAGAAATAGGTATTTCGTCTGCCGTTATGTTCTGAGTTCAAATTCCGCTGAGGTCGACTTTGCCTTTCATCCTTTCGGGGTTGATAAATTAAGTACCAGTTATGTACAGGTGTCGATGTAATCAACTTTATCCCTTTGTCTGTCCTTGTTTGTCCCCTCTGTATTTAGCCCCTTATGGGCAATAAAGAAAGAAGACGCTTGCTTCCCAACCACTTGTTTCTGGGTCCAGTCACAATGCGTAGTACCTTGAGCGAGTATATTCTACTATAGCCTGGGGCTGACCAAAACCTTCACTTAGTAGAGCCTTCTCCTGTAACTCAAAGAGACTATACTACCCTTAGAATGCAAGCTGTACCCAACAATGCTGTCTTCTGGATCACTTCAAGCCTGACAACTTTATTATTATTATTATTATTATTTATTATTATGTTTGACTTTTGCTTTACATTTGTACAAGTTGGCTCCAAGTCTCACCCACAGACCTCAAGAGATCACAAGTAAGAGGTTCATGTTGGTGTTATGACTAGCGTGCCATATATTTTGTTTTGTACATAGTGTTGTTCTAGAGAATGTTTAAGAAACCATAAGAAAATTATGCTTGTTTTAAAATATGAGATTACATAGAAAGTATTTTGTGTAGGATATGGGCAGTCCCCATTAGCACTATCTTTTGAATTTCTGCCATTTTGGGGTTTCCTGGTATCTGAGCAAGGTAGCAATCAGCCCCTTTTGCTATCATTCCTAAGGCACCTATGACGACAGGTATTGTTTTAGTCTTCAGGTTCCACATTTTGCTAATTTCTATTTCAAGATCTTTATACTTACTCAATTTTTGGTAGGCCTCGATTGGGATAGCCATATCAATGATGAGGCATGATTTTTGTCTGATGTCTTTCAATATGATGTCTTTATCATCATCATTGTTGTTGTTGTTATTATTATTATTATTATTATTATTATTATTATTATTATTACTTTTACTTGTTATATTTTCGTTGTTATCTTGCATTTTTACATGGACTTTACAAACGGACAAAACCCTTTTTGTAACTTTCGTCCTGTATTTTGTCCTTACATCTTTTATTTGATTTTTGTTAGCCCTTGTGGCCAATAAACGAATTTATTATTATTATTATTATTATTATTATTGTAATTGTTATTGTTATCATTATCATTATCATAATTATCATTCTTCTTCTTCTTCTTCTTCTTCTTCTTCTTCTTATTATTATTATTATCATTATTATTATTATTATTATTATTATTATTATTATTATTATTATCGTTATTATTATTATTATTATTTTTCATCATCATCATTTTTATTAATGTTGTTGTTATTCTTGTCGCAAATGTAGTTTAGTATTGTTTTTTACCGCTTTCTTTTTAATTCACATGATGATTGCCCATTGACGAGGGCAGACACCTTTCTTTCTTTTCCTATTATTGTTGCAGTAGCAGTAGGAGCAGTAATAGTATTAGCAGGAGTGGTAGTAGTAGTAATTCTTGCTGTTGTTGTTGTTGTTGTGGTATACTTCTTGAGAATTCCCACGTTTTATTATCAGCCAACATTGCAACCAATGTCGCCATGATGAGAAATATGAAATGTTTATTGTGCCATACACACACACATGCATACACACAGGCACACACACACACTCTCACACACATACACACACGTGTGTATGTATGCATACATGTGTGTTAGTGTATGCGTGTGTATATATGTATATATATATATATACACACACACAGTCACCTCAAAAGTAAATAGATTCACCTCACTTTATATAAACGTATATTTATATAACAGATGAGAGAAAATGTATAACTAAATTTTAAACAATTACTTATATACATACACACACACATACATATGCATGTACACTTGTTCTTTTTACTCTTTTTACTTGTTTCAGTCATTTGACTGCGGCCATGCTGGAGCACCGCCTTTAGTCGAGCAAATAGTTTAGTATAACCAGCTGAAATTGCAAAGATAATCTGGAACTCGACTGAGGAAAGAAAACTCCGAATGACCTGTCCTTGTTTTCTTTGTATCGTCTATCTGGATGTTTCGTTATCCCTTTTTTGTATCATCTAACAGTCTGGATATTTTGTGTTCTTGTCCCATTTTGTATTTCCACATATATTTATATATATATATATAAATATATTTCTAAGGCATTGTGAGAGTAATAACTTGGTGTAGAAATCAATATATGTATTTTGTTGTGTGTAGGGGAGAGTCACACTGCTTTGGTTCAAAATAAAGTGTTAGATGAATATAGAGTGGTAGTAAGAACAAAGAGATGACACATGAAAAACAATAGCTATGTTATGAATTTCATTTGCTGAGGACATGTATAATATTGTCATTGTTTTTTCCGTGTCATCTCCTTTTCTTAAGCATATAGATTAAAGTAGAAAGGAAAGGCAAATGATTTGGCAAGACTTGATGCGAACATTTAATTTAGCTATATAATGGTTTCAAATTTTGTGACAAGGTCAGCAATTTTGTGGGAGGGGATGAATTGATTACATCGACCCCCAGTGTTTAACTGGTACTATTTTATCGACTCAGAAATGATGAAAGGTAAAGATGAACTTGGTGAAATTTGAACTCAGAGTGTAGCAATGGGTGAAATACTGCTAGGCATTTCGTCTGGTGTGCTAAAGATTCTACCAGCTCACCACTTTGGTAGGTAGAAATTCGTTGGCATTGCTGTGTGGTAAGAAGCTTACTTCCCAACTACATGGTTCTGGGTTCAGTCCCACCATATGACACCTTGGGCAAGTGTCTTCTATATAGCCTTGGAGCAATCAAAGCCTTGTTAGTGGATTTAGGAGACAGAATTTGCAAGAAGCCCATTGTATACATATCTCTTACTCTTTTACTTGTTTCAGTCATTTGATCATGGCCATGCTGGAGCACCGACTTTAGTCAAGCAAATCGACCCCAGAGTTTATTCTTTGTAAGCCTAGTACTTATTCTATTGGTCTCTTTGCTGAACTGCTAAGTTACGGGGATGTAAACACACCAGTATCGGTTGTCAAGCGGTGTTGGGGAGACAAGCACAGACACACAAACATACATACATACATACATACATACATACATACATACATACATACATACATACATACATACATACATATATATATAAATATATATATATATATACGATGGGCTTCTTTCAGTTTCCATCTACCAAATCTACTAACAAGGCTTTGGTCGGCCTGAGGCTATAGTAGAAGGCACTTGAAAGAAGCCAGTCGTATGTATGTATATATACATATATACATATATATATATATATATGTGTGTGTGTGCGTATATGTTTGTGTCTGTGTTTGTCCCCCAACATCACTTGACAACCGATGGTGGTGTGTTTACGTCTCTGTAACTTAGCGGTTCGGCAAAAGAGACTGATAGAATAAGTACTAGGCTTGCAAAGAATAAGTCCTGGGGTTGATTTACTCGACTAAATTGCAGAATGAAACTGAAAGAAGCCCATTGTGTGTGTGTGCCTGTTTGTCCCCCACACTACTTGACAACAGGTTTTGTCCCCATGACTTAGCAGTTTGGCCAAAGTGATTGATAGAATAGGTACTAGGCTTAAAAGATAAGTACTGGGGCTGATTCATTTGATTAAAATTCTTCAAAGCAGTGTCCCAGCATGGCCACAATCTAAACGAGCAAAGGATAAAACAAGCATGTATTTGTGTATCTGGTTTGTTTACATCCCCATATCTTAACAGTTCAGCGCAAGAGATTGATAAAATAAGTACCAGACTCAAAACTTAAGTACTGAGGATGGGCGATTTATTTTGACTAAAACCGTTTGAGGCAGTGCTCCAGCATGGCTGCAGTCCAATGATTGCAACAAAAGATAAAAGACATGATATATGTATATATTCTTTTCTACACTAGGCATGAGGCCAAAAATTTTTGGGGAGGGGGGGCAGACGATTAGATTGACCCAAGTATGCAACTGGTACGTAATTTATCGACCCCAAAAGGATGAATGGCAAAACTGACCTCGGTGGAATTTGAACTCAGAACGTAAAGACAGATGAAATTTCGCTAAGCATTTCGCACGGTGTGCCAACACTTCCGCCAGCTTGCCGCCTGATATATGTATATATTAGTGTGTGTGTGTGTGTGTGTGTGTGTGTGTGCGTGTGTGTTTGTGTGTGTGTATGGGCGTGTATGTATGTATACACATTTATTCACATGCCTGTTGACGTTCTCACTCACATATATACATATATCATTAGTAATTTTAATTTCCATTCTTTGTCTTTTGGGTGAAGGGAGAACTAGAAGGAGAGTGAAAGGTAGAGAGGGGGCGAGAAAGAGGAGTAGTTATAGTAGTAGGAGGAGGTGGAGGAGGAGGAAGAGGAAAAATAGATGTGAGGTTATTGAGTGCAGAAACTTCTATTTATTTTCCACATTTCTCAATGACTGTAAAATATGGGTCTATTTTAAAAAAAAAACTGGGTGGAGGAACGAGAAGACGAAGACCAGGATAAGCTGACATTAATAAAAAAAATACTACAAATCTTCCCATGCCGTCCCCACCTCTTGGCAAGCTTTTATATATTTATATATTTATTTATTTATTTATCTAATTAATTAATAAGTTTCCATGGCTGCACGTGCAGAAGTGTATGTTTGCGTTTGTGACTGCGACCACAGTACAGGCATGGATGAGCTGTATGCTTTGTAATCATGTGTTCACTGGTTCTCTTCCATTGCATGGCATCTTGGGATATAAAAAAAACAAAGGCATTTTTTTACCATGGCCTCAGGCTGATCCGCGACTTATGAGTGAAATTGGATAGAGGGGAAACTATGTAGGAGCCCATCAGATGGAATCTACCTGTAATTCAAAAGTCCAGCCTTGTCACACACAGTAGCATACTCTTTACTCTCTTTTACTCTTTTAATTGTTTCAGTCATTTGACTGTGGCCATGCTGGACTTATTCTTTGTAAGCCTAGTACTTATTATATTGGTCTCTTTTGCCAAACCACTAAGTTACGGAGATGTAAACACATCACCATCGGTTGTCAAGCGATGTTGGTGGGGCCAAACACAGACACACAAACATATATATATACATATATATGATGGACTTCTTTCAGTTTCCGTCTACCAAATCGACTTACAAGGCTTTGGTCAGCCCGAGACTATAGTAGAAGACACTTGCCCAAGGTGACACGCAGTGGGACTGAACCCGGAACCATGTGGTTTGTAAGCAAACTACTTACCAGACAGCCACTCCTACGCCTGGCTACTTACCACACAGCCACTCCTACGCCTGGCTACTTACCACACAGCCACTCCTATGCATGCTGATTTTTCTGAGTTTTATATTGAGGGTGTCACCCACTTTGGGCAAGTGTCTCCTACTGTGACCTTGACCTGACCAAAGCTTTGTGAATGGATTTGGTAAACAGAAACTGAAAGAAGCTTGCCTCACACACACACATGTATGTATTGTTTGTTTCTTCTCAAGCCATGCCTGGCTCATAGGGCCGGTTTCCTGGTTTCCCAGTTTCCTTGGCGTATAGGTTCCTCACCTGGACAGGACACTGATCCACCGCAGGTGAGCTGGAAGATGCAGGAGGAAAGAGTGAGGGGAAGTTGTGGTGAAAGAGCTGGCATACACATTCATTACTGTGTCCCTGGGAAGATCTTTGATCACTTTCTCGATCTTGACCACCAGCTCAGCCTTGGTGTTGCAGGCAGAGCAGTTGGTGCCTTTCTCAACTGCACCCTACATTCCCATGGGATTATACTGGAGGAATCAGGAAGCCAGAAATTAGGGCTGGTGAAATCAGAAATTTTCTGACAATCCTTTCTGATTCTTTCTGGAGGAATGGCAAGGAGCAGAATCCTACTGCCGTACATATGGCCTTCTAGCAGCAACACTCTCCTGTCAGAGATTGACCACAGTCTCCTGCAGATTCACATAGCCGTCTGAATCGAGCCTAAGACTCTGTTCAAAGATGCGGGGATGAATTCCAGTGTACAGACACAGTCAAAATGTCTGCTATGTTTCCTCTTCCTGCTAGCCATGGCCTTGTAGCCTCCACTGCTGCTGTCCATGTCACATCTAACAGCCTTTACAGTGTCCACAGAGCATTGAGCAGCAGTCATGATGTCGGATAAATCCTGGAGATAAATTCTAGCATGCAGATGCAGTCAGAATGCCTGCTGTGTCCCTTCTTGCTGGCCACAACATCATAGTCTCTGTTGCAGCTGTCCATGTCACATCTTACAGCCTTTACGGTGCTCACAAAGCATTGAGCAGCAGTCATGTGGCTGGCATTTTGACACCTGGTGCAAATCATCATGATATACAGGTAACTCTTTCCCAATATTCAGATGGCTTCCAGTCTGCCATGTCAGCTAATCTTCTCTCTGCTACAATTTAAATCTTTATGTTCTCCAACACCCCTGACTGTTTGCCAATACATCAAACTGTTCCTGAAAACAAAAGAGGAGACATCATCGTTTAACGTCCACTTTCCATGCTAGCATGGGTTGGACGATTTTGACTGAGGGCTGGCAAACCAGATGGCTGCACCAGGCTCCAATCTTGATTTGGCAGAGTTTCTACAGCTAGATGCCAGTCTCACTCGAATGACCTCACTCGAATCTTTTTCCTCGCTCGAATCTTTTAAAAAAAAAGCTGTCAAATTTAGTCTGAACACTTTGTTGATCATTGATGTATATAGACAGAGGAGATTGTGGTATAAAATTCATCTTTGAGGTGGGGTGGGGGCACCAGAGTTGATTGAGAGCGAAGTAGAAGGAGCTCTATCAACACATGTTGCTATGACATGGTCTGATAGGAAGCTACTAATCCAAGATATGGTAGATGGGTGGAACCCATAGACAGGAAATTTCGATAGGGGATTTACATACCAGACACAGTTGAAGGCGTTGCTGATATATCTAAGCAACAACATTGTTTTTTCTGAGCTTTTTCTAAAGCAAGAACTCACTGGTGAATAACATAAGACAGTAAGTCTCCTGCAGATCTGGCTTTGAGGAAACAGTACTAGTGGTCACTACGGAGGGAGACAGAATCAAGTGTTGGATGATATGTGTATGTGTGTGCATGTGCATACAAATATATATTTTCATGGACAGATTCTGCTTTCTAGCTATGCAATTTTATTTGCTTATCCCTTCCTCTTATTTATACCCCTTTTAAATCTCCCTTCCTCATTGCCTCTGTCTATGTATTTACCTGTTTCTTGCCCATATTTCCACCTATTTATTCACCTACTTAACCTCCTTATCTCCCAGCCTCTCATAAACCTACCTACCTACCTACCTACCCTCACCCTACCTGCTCTCTTTCATACCTATTAACCTATCTACCAAATATCCATCATATTTCTTTTAATATCTGTATGTATGTGCGTGGGTTTTTTTTTTTATATCTATACATTTGCTTATCCACCTGCATGTCTATCCGACCATCAATCAGTTAATCATATTATACCTTGCACACACACACACACACACACACAAACACACACACACACACATACACACACACACACACACACAGTTATCATAATATACAAATTCCTTTAATGTATAGAATACCAGTAGACATGCCTGTTTTTCTTTTATTCCCAATTGTATCCTCCACATATTTGAACCAAAGAAAGGAAATTATTTCAAGTGATTCCATTACAAAGAAACAGGCAGACATACCATAGCATATAAATTTATTTAGTTCTGATTTCGTTTTGTTTTTTCTTATTTCCTGAGAATAAATGTTTAAATTAGAAAGTACATGTAATTTGAAATTATATATAACCACATAAAACAGAAAAATCGTTGAAGAAGTCTAAATCAGAAATCAAACATGTAGGAAAGGTAAAAAAAAAGAAAAGGAAAAGAAAAAAAAATCCCGCCCCACTCCACCCCACCCCATCCCGAAAGGCCAGGGGACACAATATCATCAAAATGCCACCAATTATTTAAGTCTTCAAAGAATAAATGTTTCTGACAGTTATTGTTTTAAGAAATTGTTTTTTTTCTGCTTCTTTCACCATATAATATAAGAACTTCTTTCTGTAGATTAAACGAAAAAAAAAAAAAATGAAGAAAAGAAAAAAAAAAAATCAACAACAAAAACATTATTCTATCTTTCTAAGTATGAAATACAAAAAAAAATATCTATGAATAAAAAAATTCTCTTGTTGTGAAGTTGAACTTAAAAAAATATTGGTTTTCTGAATTTTTATGGTTTCACAGACATCAATAAGAAAAAAAAGAACATATATAAAAGACTTGGGTATTACATTCATTTGATTTTAGAAAGTATATCATCATCATCGTCGTCGTCGTCATCATCATCATCATCACCAACATCACCACCACCATCACCACCACCACCACCACCACCACCACTACCACCATCATCATGGTCATCGTCTTTGTTGTCGTCGTCGTCATCGTCATCATCATCATCATCATCATCGTTTTTACATCTACTTTTTTTTTTTCTGATGATCACATAGGTCAGGCAAGATTCATTGACGTAGATTTTGTATGACTAGATGCTCTTCCAGTCACCGACTATCATCTGTTTTCAAGCCAGGTAATATTGTTGTCCTGAAAGAGTAGTAAAAGTGTTGTACAAGCATTTGTTGCTTAAATCCAGCGACTTACAAAGATGTCTCACTAACATTTATTTAAGATGGCTATTATCTGACAAGATGAGGCAATCATCATCATCATCATCATCATATCATTATCATCAGGCATGGCTGTGTGGTAAGTAACTTGTTTACCAACCACATGGTTCTGGGTTCAGTCCCACAACGTGGCACATTCAGTAAGTGTCTTCTACTATAGCCTCGGGCTGACCAAAACCTTGTGAGTGGATTTGGTAGATGGAAACTGAAAGAAGCTTGTCGTATATATATTTGTATATATATATATATATGTGTGTGTGTGTGTATATATATGTGTGTGCATGTTTGTATGTCTGTGTTTGTTTCCCCTACCATCACTTGACAACCGATGCTGGTGTGTTTATGCCCCTGCTACATAGCAGTTTGGCAAAGAGACTGATAGAATAAGTACTAGACTTACAAAGAATAAGTTCTGGAGTCAATTTTTTTGGAGTCAAATGACTGAAACAAGTAGGCCTGTTTGCAAAAAATTTCTTGAAACAAAAAATTTTTGTGGGGATATGTGCTGTGGGCGGGCACGTAACAAACACCATCCGATTGTGGCCGTTCGCCAGCCTCGTCTGGCACCTGTGTCGGTGGCACATAAAAAACACCATCCAAGCATGGCTGATCGCCAGCCTCGTCTGGCACCTGTGTCGGTGACACATAAAATCACCCACTACACTCTCGGAGTGGTTGGCGTTAGGAAGGGCATCCAGCTGTAGAAACACTGCCAGATCTGACTGGCCTGGTGCAGCCTTCGGGCTCCCCAGACCCCAGTTGAACCGTCCAACCCATGCTAGCATGGAAAGCGGACGTTAAACGATGATGATGATGATGATGATGATGTTATCCAAGCAAGCACCAGTTTTGTGCTATTATCGATTGATAATTCTGGTTTTTGCTTGAGCGCTTTTGTACTAATATTTGTGGTCGGTTAGTTTGACCATTCTTAGTACTTTTCACTTCTGAAAATCCAGTTGTCCCTATAGAGACTTCATTCTTTTTGATATATAAGAAATAATTAATAGTTTAAGGTAAACAGAGAATACACATAGAATATTCAGTTTTTGATCAGTGTGCAGTCATATCAAGTTCTTCTTTCTTGCCTTTGTGATGTTTCAGCAATTTGTGTCCATGCTTGCATCTTAGAGTGTAATAAATAAACAATGGCCTCTTCTGGATATTTTTACCTTTGCCAAGGAAGAGGGTTATGTTTTCATTGGTATTAGTTTGTCCGTCTGTCCGTCTGTGTGCAAAATAACTCAAAAAGTTGTGAATGGTATTTGATGAAACTTGCAGGAAAAGTTGGTAATGACACAAGAAACAGATGATAAAATTTTGGTAGTGATCCAGACATTTTTATGGATTCTTGAAGGATTTTTCATTTGTTATGTTTACTTTACATGAAGTATTACAATGTTACGTTCTTTGATTGTCTTCCTTGAAAATATGTTCATCGTTTCCACATAACCTATGGTGGCGTTGTTGTTTCCAAAGTTTATTTTCATTTCTCTATTAGTAATTTTACTTGCGTATCTATCTTAAAATGAGCTACTTGGCAGAGGTCTGCGCTCTCTGAGTGCTTTTCTTGTTAACTGCTATTTTTTATTTCTCTTGAATGGAGAATTATATATAATTGAATGGAATATATATATATATATATATATATATATATATATATATATATATAATATATATATATATATATATATATATATATATATATATATTATATATATATATATATATATATATATATATATATATATTATATATATATATATATAATATATATATATATATAAAAGTAGATAAATGGTACAACAAGGCACCAATATTTACTAGAAAATAGCAGTCGATATAAATACGACGCTATTGTATAGCTTCACTGCGTATATACTAGCAAAGACGTGTGTGTGCAACAAAGAAGAAAAAAATTTGTCTTACCTCTAGAAAGAACATTCGATAAATGGACAACCTAGAATCGGATAATGCGGGACTGGTTTCTAACTCTTCAAATACGTTTGACAACGTAAATTTGATTAGTCTTCATCAGCTGCATTTACCTAGACAAAATTTCAAATGTTGCCACATCAATGCCAGTACACTCGCCTGAATGCCATAACATTAACAGAACGAGAACAGTGAAGAAGTTTCAATGAAAATAATAATGCAATACAAATTACTCTCCAGTAAAAGATAGCCCCATAAGGGTAAAATTATACATATATATATATACTCTTTTACTCTTTTATATGTTTCAGTCATTTGACTGCAGCCATGGTGGAGCACTGCCTTTAGTCAAGCAAATCGACTCCAGGACTTATTCTCTGTAACCTTAATACTTATTCTGTTGTTCTCCTTTGCCAAACCGCTAAGTTACGGGGACTCAAACACACTAGCATCGGTTGTCAAGCGATGCTGGGGGACAAACACAGACACACAAACATACACACACACACACACACACACACACACACACACACACACACCACACACACACACGCGCACACACACACATATATATGCACATATATAACGAGCTTCTTTCAGTTTCCACTTACTAAATCCACTTGCAAGGCTTTGGTCGGCTCGAGGCTATAGTAGAAGACACTTGCCCAAGGTGCCATGCAGTGGGACTGAACCCTGAACCATGTGGTTGGTAAGCAAGCTACTTACCACACAGCCACTCCTGCACCTATATATATATATATATATATATATATATATATGCACACAGTAATACCCTCACTTTATAAGGACCCACTTTGCGGGACCCCAAGTTTACGAGTTTTATTTTTCAAGCACAAGATCCAAAATTTGAACGAAGTGCAAAAGTTTCTACTACCATAACAAATACTTCTCTGTGTTACTGAGAAATTTATAGAAAGTGAAAAATAGCTTCTTCTAAGCAAACAACTCTAGATTTGTTTTTTGAAAAGAAATCTACAAGTCTGTCTTCAAGTGCTTATGAATCAGCAGTCGTGTCTACAAGCGATGGTGCTTGTGAGTCAAGTGCGAGTGAAAGTCATTCAGAAAATGATTATAATAATAATATTTTTTATCATAAATGATCTTGACATTCTTTTTGCTTTACATAAAATATTCTTTACATTCTACTGTTGTTTTATTGCCATTTATTTACGTGTATTATGGATTTTATAGGTAAAATATCTTCCTGGGAATGAATTGTGATTTATAACATTACTACTATGGGAATACGGCTCTGCTTTACGAGTTTTCACTTTGAGCAGTCTCCAGGAACAAATCTACTTGTATATCAAGGTATTGCCCGGAGTTGCTCAGGTCTTTTTCGACCCTTTAAAATTGGAATTTTTGAAAAATAAAAATTTTGCATTATATATATAGGCGCAGGAGTGGCTGTGTGGTAAGTAGCTTGCTAACCAACCACATGGTTGCGGGTTCAGTCCCACTGCGTGGCATCTTGGGCAAGTGTCTTCTGCTATAGCCCCGGGCCGACCAATGCCTTGTGAGTGGATTTGGTAGACGGAAACTGAAAGAAGCCTGTCGTATATATGTATATATATATATATATGTGTGTGTGTTTGTGTGTCTGTGTTTGTCCCCCTAGCATTGCTTGACAACCGATGCTGGTGTGTCTACGTCCCCGCCACTTAGCGGTTTGGCAAAAGAGACCGATAGAATAAGTACTGGGCTTACAAAGAATAAGTTCCGGGGTCGATTTGATCGACTAAAGGCGGTGCTCCAGCATGGCCACAGTCAAATGACTGAAACAAGTAGAAGAGTGAACATTTTTCTGGTTGAAATACAGCGAAAAATGGCAACACAGCAGTCAAAATATCGTAAAAAATAGGGATCTTCATAGAAAAAAAGCACCTTTTTGATGTAAATAATTTTTGGTCTTAACATGGTCCGATTTGAATTTTATCTTCTACAGAATGAAGCCTTCTTCTTTCATACTCTCAATTTTGGTCAACTTGCGTCACAGGGTCTCGGAGGAGATAGTGTTAGTTGAAGGCTACCAAACGTGCCATACACAGACAACTTCAGCTTTATATATAGAGAGATTTACATGTATGTGTTTCTAATCCCTTGTCTTGGTATCTTACACTAATTGTGAATGAAATATCATGGCATGCAGTCAGTGTTGTTTGTTTGCAATCTTCCATGGAAAGATAACTGATTTAGGGGAAAATATTACTTTTGCTTGTAAACAGTTGAGGGTTTGTAACTGGAAGAGCGTCTGGATGTAGAAAAGCTATCACAGTGAATCTCATCTGACCCATGCGAGCTTGGAAAAATAGATGTTAAAATGATAACAATGGTGATATATGTATGTGTGTGCATGTATATGTGTACATGTGTGTGTGTGCATGTGTGCGTGTGTGTACCTGTGTGTTTGTGTATATAAGTGTATGTATATTTATGTATGTTTATATATGCGTATATAACTATTGCTTAACCATTTTCTCACACCGTCTCCGGTGAAGGGATATAATAAATATCTTCGAAACAGCTGTAAGATCTTCTATTTATAAATGTTCTAAAATCTACACAGCCTTGGATTTTTGTCTCATTCTGAAAATTTTTTTATATATGCATAGGAGTGGCTGTGTGGTAAGTAGCTTGCTTACCAACCACATGGTTCAGGGTTCATTCCCACTGCATGGCACCTTTGGCAAGTATCTTCTGCTATAGCCTCAGGCCGACCAAAGCTTTGTGAGTGGATCTAGTAGATGAAAACTGAAAGAAGCCTGTCGTATATATATATATGTGTGTGTGTGTGTGTGTGTGGTGTGTGTGTGTGTGTGTGTGTGTGTGTGTGTGTGTGTATGTTTGTGTGTCTGTGTTTGTCCCCCCAACATTGCTTGACAACTGATGCTAGTGTGTTTACATCCCCATAACTTAGTGGCTCGGCAAAAGAGACTGATAGAATAAGTACTAGGCTTCCAAATAATAAGTCCTGGGGTCGATTTGACTGACTAAAGGCGGTGCTCCAGTATGGCCACAGTCAAATGACTGAAACAAGTAAAAGAGGATAAAAGAAAAAAGAGAGGTTGGTCACCACTGGAACATCTTTGGTTATAGATCTGTTCAATGAAGCTTACCTGAAGTTGGGCAAGTAGTTCCATGTTTTTCAGAATGCTAAGTACCATTTATAAAGTGTTACAATTTTATTTGACATGGTCTGATCCACTGGCAGCAAGAATACATGTAAAATATCTCAGGTCTGTGACTCTTAACCTATTAAATTTTTCTGAAACCATGTACAGGTGAATTAATCTATTTGATGTAGACTCACCTGAGACAACCTGTTTTAAAATATTCAGTATTTAAATTGAAAATCTTCCATCACGATTTTATGCACGAACAATTCCATTGTGTTCCAAATAACAGTTTAATGTTTGAATAAATTAATAAAATTAATTATTTTACTAAAGCCTTTTAAAATTCCAGATTGCATTAAAAATTAATTGAAATATAGGTAGTATATTTTATTATAACTAGAGCCATGAAATGTTGTTAGTGTTCAATTTATGTTAATAAACTAGAGTGTTGTATTATCACTTGATAATGGTTTCAAATTATGGTGAAGCTCTATTCTGTAATGGTGAAAATATGTTTGGTTATATTACCTTACTTGGAAATAGGTGAGGGTTGGCTACAGGAAAGGCATCAGGCTGCAGAAAAATCTGCCTTAACAAATTCTGTCTGACCCATGTGAACATAAAAAAAGTGAACATTACATGATGATCATGATGTACATATACACACATGTGTGCATGTGTATACATGTGTGTGTGTGTGTGTGTTTGTGTATGTGCGTAAGTCATCTAAGAGTCCATAAGTCAGGAGAAAATGCACTTGCTGCCATATTTCATTCCATATCGGCTACCTCTGAAGAGCGCAATGTTGCATAATCAGGCTGTTATGTAATACTCTGTTGAACCTCTAGTGCAAAACCGATTGGTAAGATCAGCCATAATAGATATACAATAATGTACACTTTGATTAGTGTGTGTGTGTGTATGGCAAATTGGATGTTAAAATGATATGATGATAAAGGTGGTAGAATTGTTAGTATGTTGGGTGAAATGTTTTGCAGCATTTTATATGTTTTTACATTCAAATTCCACCAAGGTTGACTTTGTCTTTCATCCTTTCTGGGTTTGTAAAATAAGTATCAACAGCAATCGAAAGAAATGATGTGAGCATGCTTTGTTGAGTGTTCCGTGTCAGTGTGTATGCATGACAGAGTGTAAGTGTCTTGTGAGAAAAGTTGGGCATAAGAGGCATCAGATGTGGTGTGCAAGAGAGAAAACTGCACGGATATGGTCATGGTATGGTCGAGGACAGCTGTCTAAGGAAGTGCTGATCTCTAACCATGGAGGGAACCTGTGGAAGAGGTAGGCCCAGGAAGACATAGGACAAGGTGGTGAAACATAGTCTTTGAACATTGGGCCTCATGGAGGCAATGACTAGTAACCAAGACCTTTGGTGATATGCCATGCTTGAGAAAACCCATCAAGCTAAAGGAAATCATAGTCATGGCTGATGGTGGTGTCATGTACCAGGTACTGTGCTGGTGGCACATAAAATGCACCTGTTGAGCGTTGGGCCTCATGGAAGCAATGCAGCTGATGCCAGTGTTGCATCACTGGCACCTGTTCTTGTAAAAAGTACCTTTTGAGTGTTAGGTCTCATGGAGGCATCTGACACCCATGCTGGTGGCATGTAAAAAGCACCTATTGAGCATTGGGACTCATGGAGGCATCCAGCACCACCTGTCAAGTGTTGGGCTCATGGAGACAATGTGGCTGATGCCAGTGTCACATAACTGATACCTGTGCTGGTGGCACATAAAAAGCACCTTTGAGTGTTGGGTCTCATGGAGGCGATGACAAATGACTGAGATCTTTGGCAATATGCTGTGCTTGAGAAGAAGACCCATCAAACCAAGTTAAACCATAGTTGTGTGGCAGATACTGGTGCCACACGACTGACACCCATGCCAGTGACGTGTAAAAGCACCCATTACACTCTGTAAAGTGGTTAGTGTTAGGAAGGGCATCCAGCCATAGAAACCATGCCAAATCAGACTGAAGTCTGGTGCAGCTTTCCAGCTTACTAGCCTTGGTCAAACCATCCAACCATGCCAGTATGGCCAACAGTCATTAAAAGATGATGATGATGATGAGCACCGGGGTTGATGTAATCAACTTTCTTTCCCCAACCTTCCAAAATTGCTGGACTTGTGCCAAAACTTCAAAGCAAAATGATGATGAGGATGATGATGATGATGACACATATACAGACTGATGCAGAAAGACAAATACATGCACTGGCACATGTGCACCACACTGCAACTACAAACATACTGGCACAGACAAACCAGAAGACAGCTAAGCACTGCTAACCGAAAATTCCAAAGAACATATTTTGTTCTTTCGAGCTTGTATTTGGTCAGAGATGGCACCAAATCCCTCATTGACAGGTGCTGTTGCATTTGGTTTCGCATATGTTGTGCATATGTTTTTGTATGTATACATATTTGTGTGTGTGTGTGCATATGTTTGCCTGTGTATGTGTACAGTTATGTGTGTTTACATGTGTTTATGTCTGTGTAAGTATGTGCTTGTTTATGTGTTTGAATATGTGAATATATGTAAATGCGTAATTATATATATTTCGTTTTTGGATTTAGTTTGCAAGATTCTAATTATACACACACACACACACACACATATATACATACACACACAAATATATATATATATAGGCGCAGGAGTGGCTGTGTGGTAAGTAGCTTGTTTACCAACCACATGGTTCAGGGTTCAGTCCCACTGCGTGGCACCTTGGGCAAGTGTCTTCTACTATAGCCTTGGGCCAACCAAAGCCTTGTGAGTGGATTTGGTAGATGGAAACTGAAAGAAGCCCACTGTATATATGTATATATATATATATGTATGTGCGTGTATGTTTGTGTGTCTGTGTTTGTCCCCCTAGCATTGCTTGACAACCGATGCTGGTGTGTTTATGTCCCTGTCACTTAGCGGTTCAGCAAAAGAGACCGATAGAATAAGTACTGGGCTTACAAAGAATAAGCCCCGGGGTCGAGTTGCTCGATTAAAGGCGGTGAACCAGCATGGCCGCAGTCAAAATGACTGAACCAAGTAAAAAGAGAAAAGAGAAAAGAGATATATGTATATGCGTATTTGTGTGAATGTGTGTGTATACATTTGCAAATGTGCACGTATCTCTGTGCATATGTGTATGCATATTTTGACATGTATGTTTATGTGTGGTTTTGTATGTGTATATACACAATAGTATGTTTGCATGTGCTTGCTTGTGTCTATGAAAATGTGCATGCGTATGTGAAAATGTGCACAATCATGTATGTGTATGTGTGGGTGAAAGTTTGTTCATGCAGGTATGCATGTGTGTGAATGGATGTGTAATTGAAGATGAGATGAAGTATAAATATTTATCTATTCTGTGGCATAGTTTGGTAAATACTGCTAATTACCATGACCTTTTCAAGATCAGAGATATTCATCAACAGGTGAACTCATCTATCAACTCCATAGGGGGCAGTAGAATGGGAGTGGTCAGGGTGATTAAGGGAGTTGGAATTCGTAGCAGGAAGATAAAACAGGATCGGTTTCTGTACTTTTATCATTATTGGCATAACCATAGTAGCCAAACCAAGGAGGTAGCCTCTGGAAACAGCAGCCAAATCTCTCTCAAATTAAATGCTGCTGACTTAGGACAAAAAAAAAAAAAAATCCACATTAGATAATGTGGCTTTGGGTTCTCTGTGTATAAGAACATGACAGGATGATCATGGTTGGAATGTCTTTGATTATGTCTGCTTGATCTAGGTTGACCTGGATCTAAGCAACAATTGGATTAAACTATTGGGTTGTCTGGAAAGTTTCTGCCAATTTATAATAGCTTACCTTTCGACTTACCCTCCCAGGCACCTCAGTTCTGGGAAGAGGGTATTTTCAAGTTAAAGGAAAGATGGAGACGCATTGTGCAACGAAATGGTTCATATTTGGTTGATTAAAAATGTAATGGCAGGTATTTATTGACCTTTTTCTTTCCTTTAAAAATCGGCACGAACTTTCCGGACAACCCAATATTTGTCTTAAAGAGTTAAAGTGAGAAGCTTCCTTCTGTCACTTCCTGGAGTCGTTGATATTATTGTTATTCCAGATCTGTGCAGTTGTGTTGTGTAGTTTAAGCAGCTCTACTCTGCTACTATTGCGTAATATGAGCAGATCTCTTGTGGTAGAGTTGTATACTATGATCAGGTCTGCTGTGGTAGTGATGTGTAATATAAACAAATCTACTGTGGTAGTGCTGGATTTTATAAGCAGATCCCCTCATGGACATGCTGTCATTATTTTCCAATGATGCCACCTTTTGTTTTCTTAAAATGATAGATGTGTGTTATTTAAATGAGATTTGGGTGCTATTTTTAGCAGGTCGAGTGACTGTTAGAGGCTCCTCTGTGGGTTCACTATCCCTTTAGTTGTTACTGCTTAGTCCTAAGTCACTTGTTAATAAGCAACCCTATCATGAAAGACATGCTAGCCTTGGCATTCTTGTGTCTTTTTTTTATTGACCATGTTACCTAATGCCTTTCTTTTCTGAAGACAGAGATTTAGTTACTAATTTTAGCAGGTCACTCAACTAAACATATGGCGGATGTTGCTGATGCACACATGACTGTGTAGTTAAGTTTGCTCCACTCTATGTACTTTTCAGTTTGATCCCTTTACATTGGGACCTTAGGCAAGTGTCTTCTACTATAGCGTCAGGCTGACCAAAGCCTTGTGAGTAGATTTGGTAAGTGGAAACTGAAAGAAGCTGATTGTATATATATATATATATGCTTGACAACCGATGCTTTTGTGTTTACGTACCCAGAACTTAGCAATTCTGCAAAAGAAAGCAATAGAATAAGTACTAGGCAGTGCTCCAGCATGGCGGTAGTCAAATGACTGAAACAAGTAAAAGAGATAAAATATATGTACATACATACACACACACACACATATATATATATACATACATATATATATATATACATACATACATATATATATATATATAATATATATATATATATATATATATATACATATATATATATATATATATGATTGTTGCCAGAGCAGCTAACTGGCTTCCGTGCCGGTGGCACGTAAAAGGGCACCATTTGAATGTGATCGTTACCAACGTCGCCTTACTGGCACCAGTGCCGGTGGTATGTGCAAAAAGATTCGAGCGAGGTCATTGCCAGTTCCGCCTGATTGGCCCCTGTGCCGGTGGCATGTAAAAAGCACCCACTACACTCTCGGAGTTGTTGGCATTAGGAAGGGCATCCAGCTTTAAAACAAGCAGCTTGTAATACAGAACCAGAGTCAGTCTCAGGCAGTTTAGCATCAATAGTGTTAAATTTGGTGAGATTTGAACTCTGAACACTGAGAACTAGAACAAATGCTGTAAAATATTTTATCCTCTGCTCTAATAACTCTGCCAATATCCTAATCCGTATATATCCCTGGAAAAACCTGCTCCAACTTGTCTGGACATGAACTTGCCAAAAAGCATCTGACTGAACATACAAAATGTTCAGTAGGTAGTTGACATCTGTAGCTAACAGTTGCATACTGTCCTTCTCTTCCAGATTGTGAAAGCTTACCATAATGTTTAATCTAAATACTGTGAAACTTTAAGACTTCATTTTTTTTATGGGCATATATGGGTTAATGTATGAAGAAGGTATATTGTTACAGAATATAAATACGTAATGAGCAAGAACTTTCATATGAAGCTTGGTTCTTTTTATGGAAAATAGAACATTTTGTAAACATTGCAGAACCATATGTTGACATTCCTGTCACAAATTCTGAACATATGCTTTTAGCCAGATTTTCACAATTTTTTTCTAAATATTTATATCCACCCACCCACTCCTCTATCCATCTATCCATCCATTCATTCATTCATTCATTCTCAGATATACTGAGTTGACCTAAGGCTATGGTTAAAGACACTTGCACTAGATGCCTTTCAAAGGGGGTCCAACTAGGAACTTTGTAATTGCAAAGTAAACTTCTGAATGTCTCTAGGATGCCTATGTCTGGATACTTATGTTTAACCCATAAAGATTTAAACTAACCATATCAGGCTGAAATATTCTACCTGTTTTATTTTAAGCTGGGTCAGATCTGGCCCCTCACACTTACCCTACAATGTTATTCTGTAAAATAAACAATCACATCATTGAAATGTCAAAGCTATGAGATAATGCTTGGATTAATACTAAACAATATGAAGGGCTCTTCTGATCTTTACTCCCTCTGTTTGGATATCTGCACCCCCAAAAGGACCAAATGTCCTTCCCAAGGGAAAAGCTCATAAGGCCAGTTCTCTTAATTCTGTGACACACACACACACACACACACACACACACACATAAAATTAAATAATGAGGGTAGAAATTGATATTAATCAATTAAAACCAGTGGCTTAGCATATTAAAAAATCCGAAAATTAAAAATTGTGTAAAGTCCTCTAAATTTTATGTGACCGCGTGTG
>NC_042997.1:187302432-187314932 GCF_006345805.1 Octopus sinensis
TAGTGTAGCATTGATGACAATGGTTGATGGAATAGACGAAGAGGGGTGGTGGTGATGGTGGTGGTGGTGGTGATGGTGGTGGTGGTGATGGTTGTGATGGTGGTGATGGTGGTGATGGTGGTGATGGTGGTGGTGATGATGGTGGTGGTGATGGTGGTAGTGGTGGTGGTGGTGATGGTGGTGGTGGTGGTGGTGGTGATAGTGGTGGTGGTGGAGATGGTGGTGGTGGTGATGGTGGTGGTTGTGGTGGTAGTGGTGATGGTGGTGGTGGTTGTGGTTGTGGTGGTGAAAGTGATAGCTGTGATGGTGTGGTGAATTGTAGTGGTTATAATGATTACATTGACAAATTGGTAATAGTAACAGTGATAAGTGTATATGACCATGTTGTTAATGCAGTTGAGTAGGAATGGTAAATCCTAAATAAGAAGACTTATAACCTAGAAGCAGCCAGCTGAATGGGTTTGAAATCATCCACAAGACATGGACTCGTTTATCATAGGTGTTACATTAAAAAAAAAAAAAAAACAAAAAAAAAAACATCACTGCAGATAAATCAGTGGTAAGTGAATAACAGTGAATATGGGAAGAAGAGGTTTTGTTCTGAGACTTCTAGTTGTTCTGAGTATTGTTGGATGGTTACTGGTAAGAGCTTTTGCTGTTTGAGCAGAATCTTTCACTGATTGCAGACATACATTATCACAGAACAATTTGTAATAAGAGTAACACGGTTCACAATCAAGTCGACTATGTTATAACAAATCAGTGTTAAATGAGTCATTGATCAATGTGGTTAGATGTTTGGCTGTGTGGTAAGTAGCTTGTTTACCAACCACATGGTATTGGGTTCAGTCCCACTGCGTGGCACCATGGGCAAGTGTCTTCTACTATAGCCTCGGGCCGACCAAAGCCTTGTAAGTGGATTTGGTAGATGGAAACTGAAAGAAGCCTGTCGTATATATGTATATGTGTGTGTCTGTGTTTGTCTCCCCAACATCGCTTGACAACCGATGCTGGTATGTTTACGTCTCCGTAACTTAGTGGTTCGGCAAAAGAGACCGATAGAATAAGTACTAGGCTTACAAAGAATAAGTCCCGGGGTCGATTTGCTCGACTAAAGGCGGTGCTCCAGCATGGCCGCAGTCAAATGACTGAAACAAGTAAAAGAATAAAAGAATAAAAGAATATCTGATATATTGTACTGAACTGAATGAGTGGCATTTCAAGTGTGGTCATTTCCTTTCCTCCTTTATTTTGGGGGTAATCTGTCTGATGATTGAAGTCTTAAAACATTTGGTCCTCATTCCAAGCATAGAAGAATGTTTGCTGAGCAGAAGTTCATTGCTGCATGAAATAAATTGGACAACTTTATGTCTGTAGAGCCAAATATATTACAGATTTGATCTTCTATGTTATACAACACCGTTATTGCTGTTTACCCATGTATCATCTCTGAATATCAACTAATCCAACTTCACCAGTCTAAGAAGGCCTCCAAAAATCATCAGCATTATCCTTCTTATGCAGGGCAGGATTAAGAACCATAGAGGCCCTAAGTACTTAAAAGATTTTGGTGCCCCCATATATATATATATATATATATATATATATATACATAATTCAAAATATAAATAATAATAAACCATAATATAAATTTTCATTTTTGAAAATGGAACAAAAACTTTCGGTGAGATGGAAAATAGTGTTTATTTTTGTTTGCTTCCACTTAATTTACATTTGAAAAGTTTTGTCCTACTTATTTTAATTCTTTTATTTGTTTCAGTCATTTGACTACTGCCATGCTGGAGCACAGCCTTTAGTCAAGCAAATCGACCCCAGGAATTATTCTTTGTAAGCCTAGTACTTATTCTATCGGTCTCTTTTGCAGAACCGCTAAGTTACGGGGACGTAAACACACCTACATTGGTTATCAAACGATGTTGGGGGTGGGTGGGGGTGACAAACACAGACACACAAACATATACATACACATATATATATACGACAGGCTTCTTTCAGTTTCCATCTACCAAATCCATTCACAAGGCTTTGATTGGCCCGAGGCTATAGTAGAAGACACTTGCCCAAGGTGCCACACAGTGGGACTGAACCCAGAACCATGTGGTTGGTAAGCAAACTACTTACCACACAGTCACTCCTGCAAAGTTTTTGATCAGATCCTCAAAATTAATCTTATACAACACATCAGTTTCTATATTTAGTAGAGATAAGGCCTGTCTCATTGCTTAGTTGTTCTAATGGGATTTTTAATATATTGGGTTGTCCGGAAAGTTTGTGCCGATTTTTAAAGGAAAGAAAAAGGTCAATAACTACTTGCCATTACCCAAGCTTTACCAGGTGCTCATGAACAACGGATTTTGATAGGTTGAGGCTTTCTGCCAATTCTTGGGTTGTGCAATGAGGGTTATTCTCAATTAATGACGTAAAAGTGCCGGTGGCATGTAAAAAGCACCATCCGTTCGTGGCCGTTGCCAGTCTCACCTGGCCCCCGTGCCGGTGGCACGTAGCACCATCCGTTCGTGGCCGTTGCCAGCCTCGCCTGGTCCCCGAGCTGGTGGCACGTAAAAGCACCATCCGTTCATGGCCGTTGCCAGCCTCAGCTGGCCCTCGTGCTGGTGGCATGTAAAAGGCACCATCTGATCGTGGCCATTGCCAGCCTCGCCAGGCCCCCGTTGCCGGTGGCACGTAAAAATCACCATCCGTCCGTGGCCGTTTGCCAGCTCTGTCTGGCACCTGTGCGGGTGGCACGTAAAAAGCACCCACTACACTCATGGAGTGGCTGGCGTTAGGAAGGGCATCCAGCCGTAGAAACACTGCCAGATCAGACTGGGCCTGATGCAGCCTTCTGGCTTCACAGACCCCAGTTGAACCGTCCAACCCATGCTAGCATGGAAAGCGGACGCTAAATGATGATGATGATGATGATGAATGACTTGATTTGGTCATCATCTGTAGTGGATGGTCTGCCTGATCGCTCTTTATCAATAAGTCTACAATCTCTAGCAAAGAACCTAGCGAACCACTTCCATACAGTTCTTTTGGATAAAGAAACATCACCGTAAACTGCGCATATTTCTTTGGTTGCTTGTGAGGCATTTTTCCCTTTACAGAAAAAGAAAAGCATCAAGTACCGAAAATGAACTTTCTTATCTTCCATTTTAAAGGGTTACAGAATTAACACAGATTACAGGAACATAAACCTTCTACCATGAAAAGATAGCTTAAACTGTACTCTAAGTGGAGGTGTAGTGAAATCCTATTCTATGGACTCAACCATGTTCTAAAATAAGTCGAAAGGTAAGCTACTATATATAAATTGGCACAAACTTTCCAGACAACCCAATACTTCAACTGAGAAAATGAATACTCAGCTGAGCAATTTGTGACAATTGATGTTAAAGATGTATGAAAGGCAGTAGTTAGAGTATTGGGCTCACAATTGTGAGGTAGTGAGTTCGATTCTTGGACTGGGCTGTATGTTGTGCTCTTGAGCAAGACACTTTATTTCATGTTGTTCCAGTTCACTCAGCTGTAGAAGTGAGTTGCGATATCATTAGTGCCAAACTGTAAAGGTCTTTGCTTTTCCCTTAGATAACATCGATGGTGTGGAGAAAGAAAGCTAGTATACAAGGGCAACTGCTGTCTTCTATAAACAACCTTGCCTGGACTTGTGCCTCAGCGGGTAACTTTCTAGGTGCAATTCCATGATCTTACGTTTGCAAAGGCATGCTCAATAATCTTTATTTTAGCATGTGTAACCCTTCAACATTCAGACTGCTCTGTTATCAAATGTAATGTTTATTTATTCACATTGATTTCAATAACTCATGCAGTCTCTTGCAATTTTGAGATTATAATGATATGGCTGTTTATTTCTATTGGGTTGTCCGGAAAGTTTGTGCCGATTTTTAAAGGAAAGAAAAAGGTCAATAAATACTTGCCATTACATTTTTAATCAACCAAAGATAGCCATTTTGTTGCACAATGCGTCTCCATCTTTCCTTTATCAAGAAAATACCCTCTTCCCAGAATTGAGGTGGTTTCATGGCAAAGAATTCATCAAGGTATCTTTTTACATCATCCAAGGAATTGAAAGTTTTACCATTAAGATTATTCTGCAGAAACCTGAATAAGTGGAAATCTGAAGGAGCAATATCTGGTGAATATGGAGGGTGGGGTAACACATCCCAACCGAGCTGCAGCAATTTTTGTCTTGTTCCCAAAGCACGAAGTGCTAAAAATGAACTTTATCTTCCATTTTAAAGGGTTACAAAATTAACACAAGTTGTAGGAACATAAACCTTCTTCCACGTAAAGATAGCTTAAAATGTGTTCTCTAAATGGAAGTGTAGTCAAATCCTATTTTATGGACTCAACTATGTTCTAAAATAAGTTGAAAGGTAAGCTACTATAAATCGGCATGAACTTTCTAGACAACCCAATAGAATGACATTGGGCTGGGTTGATGTGAGAAGCCAGGTATTGTTGGTTTGAATATAAAACATCTAAAGTACTTTGGCTGGATATGGCCACTTTAAATTCTAAAGGGTTAAAGTGATTTCTTTTGTGCTATAAACCATTTACCATTTCTGTGGCTCCTCCTTCTCTTGGTGCCCTAAGCATGTGCTTATTTTGCTTAAAGTTTAATCTGTCTCTAAAAGAATTGTAGTTATTCCTATTTCTAACCTTCTCATACCATTCTCACTACTAACATTGCCACTCTCTATCTTCATTACTGATAATATCACAATCATTTTATTCAAGCATACGTTTTTTTCCTTCTGTCTAGTATATTCTGCTTCCATCTTTCAAAGTCAAACAGCAAAGCTTCAAAATAGAGTACCAGTCAAGTACCAGGGTCATTAGTATTGACTAACTAACTACCTTCCCTTTAAAATTGCTTGCCTTGCGCTTAAGTAGTCATCATCAATAACAACAACGACAACAGCAATAAAAATAACTGGGTGATAAATTTGGTTTCTCTTTTGTATTTTTCATGTTATTTTTAGAATTTTTTTCTTTTTTTTTTCCCCCATTTTAGCAACTGAAGCAAACCAAAACCACTTGCAGGATTGCTGTGAACAATCGGAATTACTGTAAAATGGAAATAAATAAGTAAATAAATAAATATAAAAATATATAAAGCAATTTCAATTTTGAGCTTCAACAAGCCATAACATGTTAGAAGCATTACATAGTACTTGGAATTATTATAGCACTTCAGCTCCTCCATACATGTGACAGAAATTACTCAATTGTAAATTGACTGTATCTAAAATTTTGACTGTAAACCGAAATCAATAGAGTTTGATGTCTAATTTTTATTTTCATATGAAAATGTAATTTCTGGAAAGTTTATTTAGGAATTTACCACTAACAACTTTATATTAAATGAAAGTCATTGAATTAAATATATTGATATTTTTGTTCCAGCTTACAACATTTTACAATTTTCATGTCTACATTGAATGTTATATTTCCAAAGTTATTATATAGACTGATTGAAAAGTATAAATTATCTCAGAGTAGTTCTCCTAAAAATGAAATATATATATATATATATATATATATATATATATATATAAATATATATACATAGGCGTAGGAGTGGCTGTGTGGTAAGTAGCTTGCTTACGAACCACATGGTTCCGGGTTCAGTCCCACTGCGTGGCATCTTGGGCAAGTGTCTTCTACTATAGCCTCAGGCAGACCAAAGCCTCGTGAGTGGATTTTGGTAGACGGAAACTGAAAGAAGCCCATCGTATATATGTATATATATATGCGTGTGTGTTTGTGTGTCTGTGTTTGTCCCCCTAGCATTGCTTGACAACCGATGCTGGTGCATTTACGTCCCCGTTATCTAGCGGTTCGGCAAAAGAGACCAATAGAATAAGTACTGGGCTTACAAAAGAATAAGTCCTGGGGTCGATTTGCTTGACTAAAGGCGATGCTCCAGCATGGCCACAGTCAAATGATTGAAACAAATAAAAAGAGAATAAAAAAAAAAAATATATACATACATATATATATATATATAAAGAAAAGGAAAAAAAAAGTCCATATTTTTGTTCTTTATTATTTAATTCATTACTTCGTTGTTTTCAGAATATTACTCTTCTTGTCAGAATGTAGAATTGTTTTTGTTGTTGCAGATGTTGTATCGATCAACAGACAGACCGAGCGACGCTGTCTGTTTCTTTCCTAGATACTTATCTACAATGTACAGTGACGTAAGCTGGTCCCTTAAGGAGATTAGACACAACGAACAGAATCTGTGTACATAAGGCCTCGGTGGAATACTGACAGGAATTTTACTTCAACAAAAGCTGGGCGGAAGGAAACACACAAAGGCTTTTTTTGTTTTGTCTTTGCATACATGTATTCGAAAATGTTTCTAAGGCGACCAAAATCAGCCACTTGCTGCTTCTGACATTGCTGAGTATATATAAAATTAAAATATTATGATAAATCAGGAAAGAACATCTGTAGATTAAACCAAATGTCTGTTATTGGCGTCTATAGCTTAGCTTTATGACATGATGGAAAAGAAGCATTTTACTTTCTCATCACCTTATTTCTTAGTTGAGATACGCTGGGTACATTGGGTATTCTTCAATAGAGAAATAGCCACTTGAGGTTTGGATGCAAGCTGAAGGAAGAGAATTGTGTTTCAGAAATATTATGGGAAACTGGGGAAAAAGAATGATGATTCCAAAACAAGAATAGTAACTCAAATAAAAACTGTTCCTTGAAGAAAAAAATAGAAAATGAAATTGTTACATATTGTTATTTAATGGATTTCTTTACTGTTTTTAGAAGACTGTAGTTTCTTTGCAAAAAAAAAAAAAAGAAATGTAAAGAAAAAAAAATTATTCAACAATGTGAAATTGGAGAAAAATGAAATTATAGAAAAATGAATTTATTCAATATTTCACATCTAACAAGATCTAATTTAGAATTGGTAGAAAGAAAAAAAAGCAACTGAAGTGAGGAGAGAGTCGTATACAAGATTGAAACCATTAGGGAGGGCATTCACCGATACACTCACACATACACAGCAAGCGTTCGTCTCTCTCTGAGTGTCTGAGGAATGGTCTATCTGTCTGACTATCTCTCTAACTGATAAATCTATGTACAATTTCAAACTTCTGTTAAAATATGCTCATTAAAAAAATAGACCACCAACCATACCACCACCACCACCACCACCATAGCCACTTCTACTACCATTGCCATCACCATCACTACCACCATTATCACCCACCGCCACCATCACCATCAACACCACCACTGCTGCTACCACCACCACCACCACCACCACCACCACCACCACCACCGCCGCCGCCACCACCACCACCACCACCACCACCACCACCACCACCACTACCACCACCACCACTGCAACCATCAGCACAATCACCACCACTTCCAACCACAACCTCTACCACCACCACTATCACCCGAACAGAAAGCTACCACTCACATGCTAAAGCATCTCCAAATCAAATCAATAATTTCAAACTGAATGATGTTATTGATATTTATGTGTCTTTGGTAAAGTGATACCATCAGGACTAAATGGACAGAATGGCAAACCAAGGAATGGTCATCAGTTTATAGCAGAGCTTCTGAAATGTTGGCTTTGTAGTTGGAGGCTGTTGTAGAGCTAGTTGTGTATGTATGAAATGAAGGAGTGGTGGTTATAGTGGTACATGCAGTAGTGGTGATGGTAAGAGCAGGAGTTGGTACTGTAGTGGCAGTGTTAAGACATAGTACACAGATGAAGTGGCGGTGGTGGTGATGAAAATAAAAGATATTTGGTTTTTAAGGTAACACACACACACACACACACATAGGTGCAGTGGCTGATGTCAGTCTCACATAATTACCACTGATGCAGGTGTTATGTAAAAATCACCTTTCGAGCGTTAAACCTCATGGAGGCAATTGGCACCTGTGCTGGTGACATTTAAAAAACACCTGTCAAGTGTTGGGCCTCAGGGAGGCAATGTGGCCGATGCCGGTGTTGTGTAACAGGTGCTTATGCCAGTGGTACATAAAAAGCACCCATTACACTCTTGGAGTGGTTGGTATTAGGAAGGGCATCCAACCATAGAAATCATGCCAAATCAGACTGGAGTCTTGTGTAGCCCCTCAACTTACCAGCCCTGGTCAAACCATCATGGACAACTGACATTAAATGATGATGTCAATGATAATGATGCACATGTATTATGGCTGTGTAGTCAAGCTGAATCCAAAACAACACCATTTTGGGTTCAGTCTCACTATGCAAATGTCTTCTACTATAGGGTAAATTTGTTAGACAGAAGTTGTGCAGAAACCTATATAAATATATATATATATATATATATATATATATATTAAACGATGATGATGATGAACTTTTGAAATATATATATATTGAACATTTGAAATTTTATACCTAATGTAATCGGTAAAACTAAACACGTGTCTGTTTTGGCACAGAAAGCTGGGGTTAGTTTTTCAAATTGCATTTACGCTGAACGAATGCACTGATGAGGCCACGGACATTTGAATTATGTAAGTAATTCTTTTGTTAAAGGCAGAAACCGAGGTATGCATTTAATTCTGTCTTTTTTATATAAATTTTCATCTGTCCTGCCCGCCAAATTTGGTTCTGGTGTTCGCTGAATTTTCCCTCTAGAGAACTTCCTTTGTAGTTTGATCGTTGATGATCTATTTCTAGCATACGGCTGACTACCTAGCAGTCTTGCCCTGCCAATATACACTTATATTAGAATTTTCTCTGATTCCTCAGATTTTTTGTATGCTAGACTACTGGTTTTAAATTGATATTAAAATTAATATTAATTTATCTCCCTCATTATTTAAATATATATATATATATATATATCTTAATATTAATATTAATATTAGGGAATTATATTATCTCCCCCCCCCAAAAAAAAATGGCTCTCAATGTTGGATTATACAACTGCTGGTAGCCATGTTTAATTCATGGAGAAAAAATTACCATACAGATAAGTTAGCATTTCTTTTTACTAACATTTCTTTTTTCTACTTTTATTCCACATTTCTGTTCATTATTTACTAAAGTAAAATTTTTATTCCGCCTTTTTGTTCATTATTTACTAAAGTAAAATTATTCCAACAACTTCTAGTTATATAATTTTAGTTTGTCATGTCTTCATATAGGATGTAAATAGCAAAATAAGTTCATATATGCTAGACCTGAAGATTGGCAATATAATCATTTTAATATGGTATTGTATTTAGAGAAGTTCTATTCCAGCAATATCGAGGAATATGTTGTCATGAAACACATGTAGTAAAGTATATGATTTGAAATAAGAATTGTAGGTATTAATTTTCATGATTTTAATATTTAATCCTATATGTACCTATTGTGAATAATGTCATTCTATGATGATTGAGTTGCTTGAGAGTGATTCTGTCTCTTAAACCTATCTATCTATCTATCTATCTATCTATCTATCTATCTATCTATCTATCTATCTATCTATCTATCTATCCATCTATCTATTCATCTATATATATATCATAAAGTACAGGTGAGGCTATATAAATCTCAGAGGGATAGAAATATTTTCAAGATTAGACTGGTTGAATAGCTTATGATATAGGTACACACATACATATATTATTATAAAAACTAAGACAGAAGATGGAGATAAAATTAATAAAAATTTATTAAATCATTGACAAGACCTACTTTTGTTTCAATTCCTTACTTACAGCAAGAAATCAATCAAATTTAATTTAATTAAATCAATTTAGTTAATTATTATAAGCCAGAATATCTGATTTAATTAAATTAAATTTGATTGATTTTTATGCTATATGTGAGGAATTGAAACAATTGTAGGTCTTGTCAATGTGTTAATAAATTCTTATTAATCTTACCTCCATTGTCTCGCTTTGTGTATATATATATAGGGAGAGTTTACGAAAAAAAACAAAAGACGAAGACAGGTGGTGTACAAAACAAACAGATGTATTAGTATAACGCTCAGGAATAGAAAAAGTCTTTTACATTTCGAGCCTACGCTCTTCTACAGAAAGGGACACAGAAAAAACAAGGAGAGAAAAAAATGTGTGTAGTGGCTAACGATCTATCATATATATATCTCCTTCTTCCCTTTTTTCCTGAGCGTCCAATAATACTTTATTTGTTCCACATCCTCACGTTGTTGTCTTTTTGTTTTCTTGTTTGGATTAACTTTATATATATATATATATATATATATATATATATATATATATATATATATATATGTATATACATGTAATCACATGTGGACTCTCTCTTAATATTTGTATATATATATATATATATATATATGTGTGTGTGTGTGTGTGTGTGTATGTATGTATATATATGAATGCATGTATGTATGTATAGTGAAGGCACATGGCTTAGTGGTTAGAGCGTCGAGCTTATGATTGTGAGGTTGTGAGTTCGATTCCCAGACCAGGCTGCGTGTTGTGTTCTTGACCAAGATACTTTATTTTACTTTGCTCCAGTTCACTCAGCTGTAGAAATGAGTTGCGACGTCACTGGTGCCAAACTGTATCGGCCTTTGCTTTTACTTTGGATAACATCAGTGGTGTGGAGGCTGGTATACATGGGCGACTGCTGGCCTTCCACAAACAACTTTACCCGGACTTTCTAGGTGTAATCTCATGGTCATTCATGACCGAAGGGGGTCTCCTCCTCCTAATATGTATGTATAGGCATGACTGTGTGGTAAGAAGTTTGCTTCTCAACCACATGGTTCCGGGTTCAGTTCTACTGTGTGGCACCTCAGACAAGTGTCTCCTACTATAGCTTCAGGCCAACCAAAGCCTTGGGAGTGGATTTGGTAGACAGAAACTGAAAGACACCCAGACAGAAACTGAAAGACACCCAGACAAAAACTGAAAGACACCCATTATATATATATATATATATATATATATATATATAAAATGGGTGTCTTTCAGTTTCTGTCTACCAAATCTACTGATATATATATATCAGACTGGAGTCTGGTGCAGCCTTCCAGTGTGCCAGCCTAGTCAAACCGTCCAACCCATGCCAGCATGGACAACAGATGTTAAATGATGATGATGATATATATGTTATTATCATCATCATCATCGTTTAACATCCGCTTTCCATGCTGGTATGGGCTGCACGGTTTGATTGAGGACTGGTGAGCCAGATAGCTGCACCAGGCTTCAATCTTGATCTGGCAGAGTTTCTAAAGCTGGATGCCCTTCCTAACACCAACCACTCCGAGAGTGTATATGTGTGTGAATATATCTATGAGTGTGTATCTTAGTGTCTGTGTTTGTACCCCCCATCACCACTTGACAACTGGTGTTGGTACCTCTACATCCCCATAGCTTAGCAGTTTGGCAAAGGAAACCGATAGAATAAGTACTAGGCCTAAAAAGAAGGACCTGAGGTAGATTTCTTTGACTAATAGCCAAACAAATTGTTTGATACAGAGCACAGCAGAAAGTCTGCCCTGATTTCATAGGTTAATAAAAAAAAAAACAAGCACATGAAGATGCATGAAAAAAACTTTGTATTTGTATGAAGTTCATTAAATGCTATTTTCTTTTCTGTTTCAGGTAGTTCCCACCATGGCCTGGGGTGGAGAGCATCGTTTCTTCTTGTAGCTTCATGTGTTTTTTTTTTTTTTTTTTATTAACCTTTGAAATCAGGACAACTTTCCTGCCACACCCTGTATATAGTTTGGCAATTGATGTCTCCTAAGGTTTTTATTCAGAATTTCGTAGACACACAGGTGTATGCCTAATCTCTCAGACGTCTGTAGAAAGATTACACATGTGCCTGCATGTCTATGAAACTCTGAGTATGATCATGGGAATCATTAACTGCTGAACTACAAAGATATGTACTCTACATAGTATTGAATGGTTGCTCATTTCTTTGTACATTTTTGGTTGCATATATGTGTGTGTATGCATACATACATGCATACATACATACATACATACATACATACATACATGTATACATGCATACATACATACAACCATACATACATACATACATACATACATGCATACATACATACATGCATACATGCATACATACATACATACATACATACATACATACATACATACATACATGTATACATGCATACATACATACAACCATACATACATACATACATACATACATACATGCATACATACATACATACATACATACATACATGCATACATACATACATACATACATACATACATACATACATACATACATACATGCATACATACACACATGTTATCGAGTATGGCCATTGCAAGAAACTTAACTATTATTGGTGCTGTGATCGAATGTGACTTTTTAGCCTACCTAATGATCTACAATGTCTTGTACAGAATTGGCAGCTAAAACCTTTAGCGGTAATAGCCGGCTGTAGTTGTAACTGGGC
>NC_042997.1:187319932-187329932 GCF_006345805.1 Octopus sinensis
TTTTTTTTTCATTTAGTTTCCACTTTACATTTTATTTTCAACAGTCTAATTTTACATTACTGAAATGTAAATTTGCATATTTTTTCTGAGATATTTCCATAGTTCATTACCATAATAAATATTCTCAATGTAGTTAAAACAATCAACAGTCAAAATTTTGAAAACATTTAGTATTTCATGTGTAATTTGCAATTATTGAGACTGATCTAAAATAGTAGTTTAAAATATTACATACATAAGTGAATATTATTTTATACTTGTGTTTTATAATAATTATATAAAAGTCAGATGTAAGAGTGGCTGTGTGGTAAGTAGCTTGTTTACCAACCACATGGTTCTGGGTTCAGTCCCACTGCATGGCAATTTGGGCAAGAGTCTTCTACTATAGCCTCGGGCCAACCAAAGCCTTGTGAGTGGATTTGGTAGATGGAAACTGAAAGAAGCCCATTGTATGTTTGTGTATATGTGTGTTTGTGTGTCTGTGTTTGTTCCCCCCCCCCCGCAATCACTTGACAACCGATGTTGGTGTTTTTACTTCCCTGTAACTTAGCAGTTCAGCAAAAAGAGACCGATAGGATAAGTACTAGACTTCCAAAGAATAAATCCTGAGGTCGATTTGTTTGACGACTAAAGGCAGTGCCCCAGCATGGCTGCAGTCAAATGACTGAAACAAAATAAAAGAAAAAGAAATATATGTGTGTGTGTGTGTGTGTGTGTATATATATATATATATATATATATATATATATATATATATATATATGTATACTTCAAAAGCATAAGCATACATATGAAACATACATATAAACATACATGCATTTTTGAAGAAATAGTACAATTTCTCTGAAAGACACATGCTGAAATTTACTGGAACTTAATATGAAGAAGAAACGATAGTTTTGATAAGCAAGCTGAATGAATAAAAAGAAAAAAATAATAAAATAATAAAAGAGTGTGCGACTACCCCAGACATGTTGAATAAGAGTAAGATGTGATAATAATGGTACAGAACTCAAAAAGAAAGTTCCCACCAAAAGTTGTCAAAAAGAACCATCTCTGAATCAGATCATATAGTCAGATAGAGGTATAATAATCTCATGTTTTATCACAGAGATCTCTGATCACACTGTATAGCTGTCAAATATCATCACTCTTCTCCTTCTCCTAAAATAATCAAACCACCCAGGCTAAAAATCACCGACCAATAGCCTGCCAGAACAACTTGTACACGATATACATTTGAGTGCCTCAATTTATTATTACAGGATCATTGCACTATCAATAATATTGTAACATCTAAGGAAACCGGAGGAGAAAGCAGTAAGGGTCTGTATAGAACAGCTATGAGTTAACAAAACAATCCAAGGGAAAAGAACAAAAAAAAAAGAAAACAAAACAAAAAAAAAACAGGGATTTGACTCTGGTGTGGTTTCATTACCAGAAAAGTTTTTGATAAAATATCGTGGGATTATTGAGCCTTATGCGTATTAATTGCTATTCATTGCCTAACGATGACACATTATACAGTCCTATTTCTGAGAGTGAGGACATGTAGTTTAGTGGTTAGGGGTGGTGCACTCATTCTTTTTATTTGTTTGTTTTTTTTTGACTGCAGCCATGCTGGAGATCCACCTTTCGCCGAACAAATCAACCCCAAGAACTATTTTTTGTAAGCCTAGTATTTATTCTATCAGTCTCTCTTTGCCGAACTGCTAAGTTACAGGGATGTAAATACACCAATATTGGTTGTCAAGCGATGGTGGGGGAGGACAAACAGAGACAAACATATACATACATACATACTCCATTTGGTAGATGGAAACTGAAAGAAGCTTATCATCATCATCATCACCATTATTTAACGTCCGTTTTCCATGCTAGCATGGAAAACGGACGTTAAATGATGATGATGATGATGATAAGTTTCTTTCAGTTTCCATCTACCAAATTCACTCACAAGGCTTTGGTTGGCCCAAGGCTATAATAGAAGATACTTGCCCAAGGTGCCATGCAGTGGGACTGAACCTGGTAAGCAAGCTACTTACCACACAGCCACTCCTGCACAAAACTGTGGTTTTGATTCCTGGATTGGGTGGTGTGTTGTCTTCTTGTGCAGGACACTTTATTTTATGTTGCTCCAGTCCACTCAGCTGTACTTGATCAACTCTACAATGGACTGGCATCCTGTTCAGAAGGAATGTTGTAATTTTGGTCATTTTTATTCTATGGAAACCAGGTAAACTTTTCTTTTGGGTTCTAGGACTTGAGGCAGTAATTACTTGTTTGAGGGGAAAGAACAAACCAATACAATTAATATCATAAATTACCAAATGTTCTGAGTTCAAATTCTGCTGAGGTCGACTTTGCCTTTCATCCTTTCGGGGTCAATAAATTAAGTACCAGTTGTGTACTGGGGTTGATCTAGTCAACCAGCCCCACCCCCAAGTTTTGGGCCTTGTGCCTAGAGCAGAAAAGGTTATGCATTATCAAAAAAGGCATCTGACAGATAATAGCTTTGTCAGTGTGGTTGAATTTCTTTGAATTTAGAAGACTCTATCATCATCTTTTCAGCCAGGTGAGAACTGCAAATATCTTGGAGATGTGATTGTCAGGCATAATGGATATACTAGCAAGAACATGGAAAGAAACTAATGAGATAGATAGATAGAGAGAGAGAGAGAGAGAGAGAGAGAGAGAAAGAGAGAGAAAGAGAAAATAAAGCGGTCATCATGATTCTCATATTCACAGCATCTTCAATAGTGTCTGTCAAGGCTATCAGTGCCTATTTTTAGCCTTTTGCACTGGTCATGGCAAAAACTTAGGTGGATATAAAGACTTGGAAACTGTTCAGTGTTACTGAAAATTTCAATATGACCCTGCTTCCTCTTCCAGCTGAAAGGTCATTGTCTTGCAGATGTTGGTGCCATGTAAAAGCACCTGTGTCAGTAGCATGTAAAAAGTACTCTGTACACTCTGTAAAGTGTTGGTGTTAGGAAGGGCATCCAGCTGTAAAAACTGTGCCAGTACAGACAGGAAGAGCCTAGACAGCTCTTTGGTTTGCTAGCTCTGGTCAAACTGTCCAACCCATGCCAGCATGGAAAATGGATATTAAATGATGATGATGATGATGACGACGACGACGATGATGACGATGATGACGATGATGACGATGACGACGATGACGATGACGATACGATGATGACGATGACGATGATGACGATGACGATGATGACAATGACGATGATGATGGCAATGATGATGACGATAATGATGATGATGTATGCAGATTATATTTTCCAAGGTAAGCCAATCCTTAAATAGAATCTGTTGTGACATCAAATGAAGCTTAGATTGTAACACTGAAGGAACATCACCAGCACAAAATATCTCAGTAACTATCTTGGGTGGCTTTACAATCATACAAACATGAATGTGATACTCTTGTGAGAACAGCCGATGAACATTAGGAGAAAATATTAAATTAAATATCCGACATTGACCCCTCCCAAAAGATTATTGGAAAAATCTGTTTAACACAGCAACAAAGCCAAAGAATAGATTAGTACAGCGAGAAGGTTGTTCCTTGGTTGTTGAAATGAAAAAGTTTGACCAAGGAGGGAATAAACCAAACTAAAAGCTGACTTGTTTGTAACAATCTTTCTTGAAGATTATGTTCATGTAATCCAGAAGCAAGAAATCTTTAGTAACAAGAAGAAACTGCTGACAACAAAAGTAGGTTATGTAAAATCAAAACTAAACATGTCATTGCAAACTGCAAGAGAATTTCTTTGAAATATTATCTTCCTGTGATCAATTTATGGTATCTAGAGCAACCTGTAATAAAATAAGAAACTTATGGATAACAACAATGAATAAAGATAAACACATTGCCAGTGGAGCGCTAACAGCTCCATCCGAGTGGGATCACTGCCAGAGCGGCTGTCTGGCTTCCGTACCGGTGGCATGTAAAAAGCACCATTTGAGTGTGATCATTACCAGTGAGGCCTTACTGACACTTGTGTTGGTGGCACATGAACAAAACATTCGAGCGAGATTGTTGCCAGTGCTGCTGGACTGACTCTTGTGCAGGTGGCATGTAAAAAGCACCATTTCGTGCGTGGTCGCTGCCAGTACTGCCAGACTGGCCCTCATGCTGGTGGCACGTAAAAGCACCCACTACACTCTCGGAGTGGTTGGTGTTAGGAAGGGCATCCAGCTGTAGAAACTCTGCCAGATCAGATTGGAGCCTGGCGCAGCCATCTGGTTCGCCAGTCCTCAGTCAAATCATCCAACCCATGCTAGCATGGAAAGCGGACGTTAAATGATGATGACATTGAAAAGAATAATGAGGCAACATAAGTATAAAAACAACAGATTAAAAGACATTTAATTAGATGTTTTTTAGTACCACTTGACAACAAAATGGTATAGAGGAGACATGAAAAATAAGGTATATATGAATCAGTGAGAGTCGACAAATTCAGAACTCCAGATGCCCTTTCAGTTTCATATCCATTAATATTAAAGCAACAGGATATGTACCAACCGGTCTAGATAAATGTGCAGTTGGCAGTGCCCCAGCATGGCCACAGCTCATGAGCTGAAACTAGATAAAATAAAAAAATAAAAAATAAAAAAGTTGAATTTGGATTCTTGGAGAAAGTCTGTTACTTTATAATGTAATTCATATATGATGTTATGGAATCATTGTAAATTGGTATTGTGGTGCTGTCAAATATCTGCAGAAAAAGGGTTTGGCCCCCAAGGACATTCAAGACATTCCCCTACATTAGGGGATGACACCCCAGCTTTATTAGCAGTGCAACAGTGGACAGCGGAATTTAGGAGGGGAAGGAAAAGTCTTGAAGATGACCCAAGCTCTGAATATCCTGCAACTTCTGCTACTGAGAAAAACATTGATCGCGTTCACCACATGCTGATGGATAACAGGTGATTGGCTGCAAATCAAATAGCCAATGCTTCTAGCATATCCTGTGAAAGAGTTGAGAATATTATTCACAATGAACTTGGCATGAAGCAGGTTTCAGCTTGGTGGGTGCCACGTTTTCTGACATCTGATCAAAACTGTACCAAGCTGATTACATCATGATAAAATCTAACATTTGAGACAGATCCAGCTGGTTTCCTTGAATGTTTTCATCGACCCCAGTGCATAACTGGTACTTAATTTATCAATCCAAAAAAGGATGAAAGGCAAAGTCAACTTCGGCGGAATTTGAACTCAGAACATAACGGCAGATGGAATACCTATTTCTTTACTACCCACAAGGGGCTAAACACAGAGAGGACAAACAAGGACATACAAACGGATTACGTTGATTACATCGACCCTAGTGCATAACTGGTACTTAATTTATCAACACCGAAAGGATGAAAGGTAAAGTTGACCTTAGCGGAATTTGAACTCAGAACGTAACGGCAGACGAAATACTGCTAAGCATTTCGCCTGGCATGCTAACGTTTCTGCCAGCTCACCGCCTTAATGTCATATCTGCTGTTGATAACGTTTTTGAAGAACAAGATGAAAGCTTCTTCACAAATGGGATCCAAGCACTCCAGTACTGATTGTTGTTGTTAAGCAACAAGACCGGTAAGGGTGATTAGGTGATGGTCTAGGGCTTAGGGGCGGGAGACCCCAGAACTTGCAAAAAAAAAAAAAACTTTGGTCGTCTTGTTGTAGTTGAGGGTTCTTAGTTGATGCCCGACACCACTGGGAGGTGACCCTCGAAGTTCCTGGAAATGGAGATCTCCAGGTCCAAATTCTTGAACGGCCTCCAGTACTGATGGAAGAAGTGGTTGGACTTCAATGGGGACTATGCTGAAAAATAAATCTCACTCGATCAATTTCCATGAAAGAATCTTGGTTACCCTATGAACTTTTCAGCTGTAGAGATAAGGGACAAATAAAAAGTGCTTGTACAGAAGTAAAAACCTCTTGACCAGCAGATGTTAAAACTATTAAAGATTGGTGAAACTGAAAACATGCCAAACTAATGAGAAATCTGCAGATACACTTTCTGAACTATAACTTTAGATATACACCTATAATTATTGGAACATTTGGTTATGTAACTGATTACCTCAGCATTTGTCTTGACAAGCTGGGCTTCACAAAACCAGAAAGGATATGGCTAATTAAGAAATTATAATTACAGTCCATTAAAAGAACTGAAAAATAAGTAAAACATTCTAGTCATTAGCTTGTGTTAGGTACATACATACATACATACATACATACATACATACATACATACATACATACATACATACATACATACATATATGCATACATGCATGCATACATATATATATATACATACATACATACATGCACACATACATACATACATATATGCATACATACATACATACATACACATATGCATACATACATAGACACATGCACATGTATATACATACATGCATACATACATACATACATACATATATGCATGCATGCATACAAACATATACATACATACATACATACATGCACACATACATACATACATATATGCATACATACATACATACACATATGCATACATACATAGACACATGCACATGTATATACATACATGCATACATACATACATACATATATGCATACATAAATACATACATACATGTCTAGACATGTAACTATATGCATGAGAATACATACATAAAACAAAACATACAATTCTGCACGTATACATACATAAATACAGGCAAAACTATCTTGTTGATGCTGAAATTCCAGTGAAGGAGCCTTGAATCTTGGTTAGAAACCGGCTCTTTCTCTATTGGCAAGAAATCTTGGAATAAAACTGAATAATGACATACATACATATGATATATAGATATATACATGAATATAGATATACAAACACATTTATATGCTCACAAACATTATTCAAACCATAGAGATACACATATATATTGACATGCATGCACACATACATACATGTACAGACACATCCATATATAACTCCCTAGTTCTGGTCTAAATTCCAATGAAAGAGCCTTGATTCTGAGTTGGAAAAGAAAACGATTCTTTCTCTGTTTCTGAGAAATATTCAAATAATCCAGAACATACATATACACAGACATACAGACAGACATTTTAAACATACATTCATGCATACACATAGAGATACAATCATACATACATACATACGTACATACATACATGCATACATACATACATACATACATACATACATACATACATACATACATACATACATACATACATACATACATACATACATACATATATGCATACGTAAATACATACATTCATATATACATACATACACACATACACACATACATACATACATACATATATGCATACATATATACATACATACATACATACATGCATACATACATATATGCATATGTAAATACATACATTCATATATACATACATACACACATACACACATACATACATATATGCATACATATATACATACATACATACATACATACATACATACATACATAAATACATACATACATACACACATACACATGTACATACATACATACATACATACATATGTACATACATACATACATACATGCATACATAAATATATGCATACGTAAATACATACATTCATACATACATACATACACACATACATATGTAAATACATACATACATATATACATACATTCAGAGATACATACATACATACATACATTCACGCATGCTTAGGTACAAGCTTATATATACATACATATGTACCTACATACATACAGTCAAAGAGTTGCTTTAAATGAAGACATACATGGTTCAGTGTGAAATTCTATCCATTAGTTGATTTGGTGCAACTATGACACACGAAGACTGTATTTGTTTATTTATTCATTTGATACTGGAGGACCAGACCAACTATACACAATTGTTGGTTTAACCTCACAGATCTATTTGCCATGCCTCTTACTGATAATTTTAACTTTGAAGGAGAGAAAATTTGAAACTATAATAGTTTTCATATGAAGTGAAAAATTTTTAGGATGCTTCTACGTACTGTGGACGTATGTGTATGTTTGTGTGTATATGTGGTTCTTTGTATGTGTGTGTGTGTGTGTGTGTGTGTATGAATCTGTGTATGACACACATACACACACACAAACACACATTTCTGTATGAATATACATACATGCACACATACACATATATAAATTATACATTATATATATATATATGTGTGTGTGTGTGTGTGTATACAGTAAAGTATTACATATGTATATATATATGTACAATTAAGTGTAATATATAATACATTTATTATATATATATGTATATATATATATATGTGTGTGTGTGTGTGTGTGTTATATATATTTATGTATATATATGTACTTTTATTATATATATCATACTTTTATCATGTATGCTATACTTTTATTTTATACATATGCTATACACACATTCACACACATATCATCACCACCACCACCATCATCACCATCACTGCTGCCACCACCACCACGACGAAAACCACGACTACCACCACCACCACCACCACCACCACCACCACCACCACCACCACCACCACCACCACCACCACCACTACCACCACCACCATCATCATCATCATCATTTAACATTCATGTCCCATACAAGCATACTAGCATGGTTTCTAAAACTTCGAGATCTAGTTTTCCCAAAAAAGAATTATTTCACAAATTGTTATAATGTCAACATCTATATATATATATATATATATTATATATAATATATATATATATATATATCCATCATTTTAAGATCTGCTTTTCCATGCTTGCATAGATTGGACAGAGTGTTATTGAGGCAGATTTACTATGGCTTGATGCCTTCCTTCTCTTCAACCCTCACCTGTTTCCAAGGAAGATAATATTTTCCCTTACCCAGACAAGTTTTCTCAGAATATCTGAAAGGAATGACACAGTTTGTAAGTGACGGGGACATAAACACACCAGCATCGGTTGTCAAGCAATGCTAGGGGGACAAACACAGACACACAAACATACACGCACACATATATATACATATATATGGTGGTCTTCTTTCAGTTTCCACTCACAAGGCTTTGGTCAGTCCAAGATGCCATGCAGTGGGACTGAACTCAGAACCATGTGGGTTGGTAAGCAAGCTACTTACCACACAGCCACTCCTAACCCTACTTAGGAGTGGCTTCTCTACCTTTCCAGAAATTTAACTATTTGAGACTGTCTTAGCATGTGTGCATATGTGTGTGATATACTATGTATTTGTATATATGTGTGTATATGTGTGTATGTTTGTGGATAAATATATTATTCTCTCTCCCTGCATGTGTTTGTGCATTATTATCCTCACATGTTTGTGCATCCACATGTGTGTATGTTCACCCCCCCCCCCCCACACACACACACACGTAATCAGTCAGTCATTATATTTGTAAAAAATTTTACTGTATTATTAGTATTTATTCCTTTCAGTGGTAAAAGTGGTGGTGGTGGTGGTGGTGGTGTTAGTGAAGTGTTTGTGTTATGGAAATGATAGAATGTTGATCATAATCCTTTTACAGTTCATGGTGAAATTTTCTCAAAGCAGATTCTGCTTTTCATTCTTCCAAGAGTGATTAATTTTTAAATGCTGGTTAAGTACTGTGGTTGTTATAACTGATTATAAAGCTTCTTACTAAATTTGTATTCTATGCTAGAAAGGAAAGGATGAAGAAAATAATAACAATAATAATAATAATAATAATAATAATAATAATAATAATAATAATAATAATAATAATACATGCCCTGATGCAGTACCAGGCAGTAGCTCTCATGTCTTCTGATCTTAACTGATTGGAAGTGTTGTCATGTATGTTGTTTTGTTTTGGTATAAAAGATGGGCTACAGCAAATATTCTGCTCAATACCACAGATTTGCTTGTCAGTTGTTTGACCTTAACCAGTTGAGCATGTCCCTTAGTGGCTGACGATATGTGCATCTCTGA
>NC_042997.1:187332432-187344932 GCF_006345805.1 Octopus sinensis
GGCTGCAGTCAAATGACTGAAACAAGTAAAAGAGAGAAAAGAGAAAAAAGAGTACAGGACAAAACAAAGAATGTGTGTGTATATGTGTGTGAGAATGTGTTGTGAGGGTTTTTCATGTAAACAAGAAAATAATATTTCGTTTTGGGATTTGGTTTGCAAGATTCACACACACACATACATACATATGCATGCACACACATATATACATACATACACATGCAAACACACACACACACACATACATACATACATGTATGCATGTATAGGCACACACACACTGACCCACACACATGCGCACAAACAAACAAAAGGGAACAGTGTAAATATCGGACAGAGTCAAGACTATTGAAAAGGTTGCAAGACGCAACGAAAATTTTAGGAAAATAAAAAGACGAAATAAGTGGAAATTTTACCGGTGAGTGTGTTAAATAATAAGGTACTAAAAGAGAATGACTCTCTCCAGACACAACAGAAGACAATAATAGTAATAATCCTTTTTACTAAAGGTACAAGGCCTGAAATTCGGGGGAATGGGACTAGTCAATTACATTGACTCCACTGTTTCACTGATACTTAATCTATTGATCCAAAAAAGATGAATGGCAAAGTCAACCTTGGTGGAATTTGAACTCAGCATTTTGTCCAGCGTGCTAATGATTCTGATAGCCCACCACCTTAATAATAATAATGATAATAATAATAATAATAATAATAATAATAATAAAAAAAAAAAAATTTGGATCCTCACCAAGAGAAGAACTGATATCAATAAAAGAAACGCTGAAACAAAAAGTCCAAACAAAAGCCCAAAGAATACGAAGATTTGAGAAGAGAAACAAGTTTTACAAGCAAAATAAGCTGTTCACATCCAATGCCAAAAAATTCTACAGAGAAATAGTGAAGGAGAAAGTAACCGTTAAAGACCCCCCTCCCATGGAAGAAGTTCAAAACTTTTGGAAAAGGATTTGGAGTGACAAGAAGACGTAGAACATAAATGCAGACTGGATTATACAAACTGAAGGATCCTACCAAAATTTACAACAACAAGCATGGGAAGACATCACAATAGCAGACCTAAGAAAGGCACTCACGAAGGCCCATAATTGGAAATCCCCCGGTAAAGATAGGGTGCCGAATTTCCGGCTCGCATCACTCCCATGCGCACACGGTAAGCTAGTTCAGCTGCTCAATGGAATTATGAGAGACCCAAAGAAAACACCAGAATGGTTAGCAAGTGGCATTACTTACCTACTCCCAAAGAATAACGAAACCAACCTTCCAAAAAACTATTGGCCTATAACCTGTCTATCCACCACGTATAAAATCCTAACATCTATCCTGGCGGAGAAAACATATGCATTCATGGAGAAGAACGATATTTTCCCCAACGAACAAAAAGGGTGCCGCCGAAGCTCTTATGGATGCAAAGATCAACTGCTAATCAATCGTATGATCCTTGAGAACTGTCACAACAAGCGCAGAAATCTCAGCACCGCATGGATTGACTATAAAAAGGCCTTCGACAGTATACCGCATCCATGGATCTTGAGATCGCTGGACATCTTCAAAATTTCCCCTGTGATTTCAAACTTCCTGAAGCACAATATGTCGTTGTGGAATACAAATCTCCAATTATACCACTCCAATGGAGTACTTGCCCCAGAAAATATAAACATCAACTGTGGAATTTTTCAAGGTGACTCACTTTCACCTTTAATATTCTGCATAGCCCTAATACCCCTTACAAGTGAATTAAACAGAACAGGGTATGGGTATAAAATTGCCAATAAAAAAATAAGCCATCTATTTTATATGGATGACTTAAAACTTTATGGTAAAGACAATAATGAACTTGAAGGCCTATTGCGCACCGTGAAAGCATTCAGCGATGACATCGGGATGGAGTTTGGACTTGAGAAGTGTGCCAAGGCCACTTTCCAGAAAGGGAAAGTGAAGACCACAAATTCAGTCGTGTTAGATGTTGACACAGTCATAAGAGAGCTTGAGCAAGAACAAACATACAAATATTTAGGGATAAATGTAGGCTCTGGTATTCAGCATGCAAGCATGAAAGAGAAGATCAGGAAGGAATGTTATAGGAGAGTTCGTGCAGTCCTGAAATCTGAACTAAATGCACGTAACAAGGTGTTAGCTATAAATTCCTTAGCAGTTCCAGTTGTTACTTATAGCTACAATGTGTTGAACTGGAATATGAGTGAAGTAAAGAATATAGATAGGAAAATACGCAAGCTGCTGAGTTGTAATAGGATGCACCACCCAAAGGCAGACGTAGATTGCCTTTACCTTCCCAGAGCCCAAGGAGGTCGAGGCCTGATCCAATTTGAACTAGCTTACAAAACAACCACAATTGGACTGGCCAAATATCTCGAAATATCGAATGACTGGATGCTAAAGCTCGTGGAAAATCACGAGAGACGAAAGAAGCTTCATTCTATCATAAAGGAAAGCAAAAAATTTGCTATTGATCTCGTGCAGGATACCCAAAATGAACAACCCGAGGGAAGTACGGCAACTATTGTTGCAAAGAAGGTGAAAATGATGGCAACGAAAAAAGCGCACGAGCAATTGGCTGATAGGTGGGAAGAGAAACCTCTGCACGGCAAATATGTGACCCGCAGCAAACAAGCTGATGTTGACCAGAAGCAAACCCATCAGTGGCTACGGAGCTCAGGGCTAAAAGCAGAGAGCGAAGGTTTCATCCTGGCTGCTCAAGATCAAAGCCTATTAACCCGGAACTACCAGGCCAATGTGATGAAAAATGGAGCAGACCCAAAATGCCGATTCTGCAACGACATGATTGCAACAGTGGACCATCTAATCTCTGGATGTAAAGTCTTAGCACCAGTGGAGTATAATTAAGACATGACAGAGTTGGCCAATATCTACACTGGCTAATAAGTCGGCATTACAATATCAAAACTGCCGACAAGTGGTATAATCACCACCCTGAGGCTGTAACTGAAGGAGAAAATGTAACCATTCTGTGGGACTTTCCAGTACATACAGACCGAACCATCAAGGCCAATAAACCAGATATTGTTGTGAAAGACCAAAACAATAAAGTTTGCTTATTGATCAACATGAGCATCCCCTGTGATCATAATATCTCAGCGAAAGAGTTTGACAAGCTCAGAAAATATAAAGACCTACTCATTGAAATTGAGAAAATGTGGCATCTCAAGGCGGTTACAATACCAGTAATCGTAGGAGCACTAGGAATGATCAAGAAGGGAACCGAAAATTATATGAGAATGATCCCTGGCTTACCATCCCTGCAAGAAGTGCAAAAGATTGTCTTAACTGGTACATCACATGTATTGAGAAGAGCATTGTCGATGTGAGAATTGTTGCTGCTCATGTATTTTAATTTAACTTAAAAAAAAAAAAAAAATGAACGAACTATTGAGTTTGGTTTAATGGCCTACCAATGTATACTATGAGTTTCTTTGCCCTAGGAGTCGGGAAGACACTCGGCAAGAAATGGAAGCAAATTTGAAAGAAGAGAAAAAAAAGTAATAATAATAATAATAATAATAATTATAATAAAAATAAAAATAATAATAATAATTTGATGTCTGTCTGTCAATCTATCATCTATCTATCAATCTATGTGTCTGTCTGTCTGTCTATCTATCTATTTGATTAATGGGAGAGATGGAAGATGGAAGATTCAAGAATGCTTGTTGACCATTACAGTTGTTTTGACCCATCAACCATTTATCCCTCACATGTGAGATACTGAACAACTGGTTTAGAAGTATCCATTGGTATAGATGTGTCTCTTCAGATGATGTATCTCATTAAAATAATTTTCCTTCTCGCTGTATGTCTTGGTTTCTGCATAGTTTTTGTCTATCAGGTTCATTCATTAGGCATTGATCAACTTCAGGCTATTGTGGAAGACACATGCTAACAGCACTATGTGGTGAGAACCAGATACTACAATATGGTTGTAAAATGAACTTCTAAACCAATACAGCCATCCTTGTTCTTATATTGCATAACTTGAAGAAAATCAGCCCGGGATGAGGTGGATGGAGGATGTGATAATCACTGTATCTCTGTATCGACCTGATTATCAGAAGGTGTTATGCACCACTGGTCATAATGCACTGCCATGCTTTGTTGTATCTTTAGTATGATGTCACCCAGTTAGCTAGATAGGCAGGCCAATATTCCTTCTGAATGGAATACCAGTCCATTACCGGGTTACCCTTTTACAGCTGAATGGACTGGCGCAATGTGAAATGAAGTGTAATGCTCAAGAACACAACACACTACCTGTCTGGGAATTGAAACTGCAGCCTAGTGATTTGTGAGTACATTATAAACTATACTTGCAAAGACCTGTTGAGGCAAGTGAAATCAAAATCAAAATCAAATTCGATGACTGGCATCCGTGCTAGCGGATTGCAAAAAGCACCATACGAGTGTGATCGTTACCAGCGTCACCTTACTGGCACTTGTGCCCATGCTAGTAGAGTGCTAAGAGCACCGTCTGAGCGTGAACATTGCTAGAGCGGCTGACTGGCCCTCGTGCCAGTGACATGTAAAAAGCACCCACTACACTCTTGGAATGGTTGGTGTTAGGAAGGGCATCCAGCTGTAGAAACTCTGCCAGGTTAAGATTGGAGCCTGGTGCAGCCATCTGGTTCGCCAGCCCTCAGTCAAAATCGTCCAACCCATGCTAGCATGGAAAGCGGACGTTAAACGATGATGATGATGATGATGATTGTAACCACTAGACAATGCACCTTCACATAATAGCAATAATAATAATATTCCCTTATTCTAAAGATACAAGGCCTGAAATTTGTGGGGAGGGGACTAGTCAATTACATTGACACCAGTGTTTCACTGGTACTTAATTTATTGACCCTAAAAGGATGAAAGGCAAAATTGACCTTGGACCCAGAACATAAAGTAAAATGAAATGCCATTAAGCATTTTGCCTAGCATGTTAACAATTCAACCAGTTTGCCACCTTAGTAATAATAATAATATTGATTTCAAATTTTGGCACAAGGCCAGCAACCTTGGGTGATTACATTGGCCTCAGTGTTCAACTAGCACATATTTTTTATTGATCCCAAAAGGATGACAGGTAAAGTCAACCTTGGTAGAATTTGAACTCAGAACATGTTAAGCTGGATAAAAACCTGCTAAGCATTTTGTCCAGCCTGCTAACGATTACTGCCTTATTAGTAATAATGATAATAAAATGAATTTGTAGGATTGACACAAGGTCATAAAAATTTTTTGAGAAGAATGTGTTGAATTGACATCAATTTTGAAATTTAGTAGGATCTAGGAAAATAACTAATTTGTCATTATTAAGTTTGGGTTTGGAATATAATCTTGCGTAAGAAGTCTGAGAGAAAAATATGAACGTTTTAATTTAAATATGAATACTTAAAAAAAGTATTAGGTTTTGTACAAGAGCTAGTGCTGGTCTCAAGTGGGTTGGCATGAAAGGATTACACCAAAAAAAATATAATAATAAAATATGTTGTTTTAGAATCAGAATCTTCAAAATTGAAATATATCTTGTTGTTTTAGTATGTAAACAGTAAACAGGAAGGCAATAAAAGCCACTTAATATTGCAAAGATGGAAAAAAATAAATCCTCACAATATTTTAGTCTTAACAACACCTAAAATACTTTAAAATGTGAACGAAACTATAAACAACATCAAACCTGTTACAACATGCTCAGTCTATCTAGCTGTAAATGAATACCATGAGGAAGTGCAGCTCATTTGTGTAAGCAATGGGAGTGCAGCATAAATTTGTGTTAGCTAATCTCAAATCTTCCCAAGGGTGTAACTTTGAGAGGGTTGGGCTTCATACGAGCTGACTTGCCCTAGATACACTACATCGCTGTAGTCTGCAATGGTATCCCAACAGACTAATGGATCATAGAACAAACCTATATATATCTATATAGGTTTCATCTATATATCTATCTACCTTTCTATCTATCTATCCATCTGTCTGTCTGTCTGTCTGTCTGTCTAGCTGTCTATCCATCTGCCTATCTATCTATCTCTCTACCTTTCTATCTATCTATCTATCTATCTATCTATCTATCTATCTATCTATCTGTCTGTCTGCCTGTCTGTCTGTCTGTCTGTCTGTCTGTCTGTCTGCCTGCCTGCCTGTCTATCTATCTGTCTGTCTGCCTGTCTGCCTGTCTTTCTGTCTGTCTGTCTATCTCTCTCTCTATCTATCTGTCTATCTGTCTGTCTGTCTGTCTGTCTATCTATCTATCTATCTATCTATCTACCTTTCTATTTATCTATCTGTCTGTCTGTCTGTCTGTCTGTCTGTCTGTCTATCTATCTATCTATCTATCTATCTGTCTGTCTATCTATCTATCTATCTATCTATCTATCTATCTATCTATCTATCTATCTATCTATCTATCTATCTATCTGTCTGTCTGTCTGTCTGTCTGTCTGTCTGTCTGTCTGTCTATCTATCTATCTATCTATCTATCTATCTATCTATCTATCTATCTATCTATCTGTCTGTCTGCCTGTCTGTCTGTCTGTCTGTCTGTCTGTCTGTCTGTCTGCCTGCCTGCCTGTCTATCTATCTGTCTGTCTGCCTGTCTGCCTGTCTTTCTGTCTGTCTGTCTATCTCTCTCTCTATCTATCTGTCTATCTGTCTGTCTGTCTGTCTATCTATCTATCTATCTATCTATCTACCTTTCTATTTATCTATCTGTCTGTCTGTCTGTCTGTCTGTCTATCTATCTGTCTATCTATCTATCTGTCTATCTATCTATCTATCTATCTATCTATATCTGTCTGTCTGTCTGTCTGTCTGTCTGTCTGTCTGTCTGTCTGTCTGTCTGTCTGTCTAATATATATTCACATACAAGACATGCACTCACATGTGCACATATGTATGGCAGGATGTGGCCTATGACATGGTGGAACATATTTTCAGTAAATGGAAGTGGCAGATTATTTTGATTTCCAGTTGGAATAATGCCATTAAAGTGCTAATGCCCTTGGGGAAAGGATGAATGTCACAACTTTTTTGTTTACTCTCTTTTATAAACCCTAGGGCTTCATGCTTAATGAAAAAGAAAGAATTATTATTATTTGTATTTAAGACGTTGCCCGGTATCCAACACTGTGATGTTGTTGATTGAAGATATTGTGTACAGACCCCTGGGTTTGTATTGTCTGTCAAGTCACAACAAGGATCTCAGATAGACAGTACTTTATGCAATATGCATGCAGTTCCAAGTAATGCTGATTTTTGCATTTGTAGGGTATTTCTAAAGTTTCCAGATGTTTCTTCAAGTTGCCCCAATAACAATAGAGACAGTCTTTATGTTTGACTCTCATAGTTGCCACATCTTAGCGATCTCAATTCTCCCGTCTCTATATTTATCAATCTTTTCTCTTTCTTTCACGATAATATATTGATCACCTGGCACTGCCACATCGATTATTAGACGGTTTTGTTTGTCCCTCCTCAAGGTTATTATATCCAGCTTTCGGTGCTCTAACACCTTGTCTGTCTGGAAGTCAAAGTCCAGAGTATTTTTGCCTTCACCTTTTCGTCCATTACCTTTTCTAGTGTATGTTGGTACCAAGCACCCATATCCCTGTATCCATACTTCTGGCATCGTAGCCAGTGAAAGTTTTGGACTACCTTGTTGTGTCTGTGCTTGTACTCTTTCTGCACACGATTTTCACACTTTGACTTTCACACAGACAAGGCATTAGAGCACCGAAAGCTGGATATAATAACCTTGAGGAGGGACGAACAAAACTGCCTAATAATCGACGTGGCAGTGCCAGGAGATCAACATATTATCATGAAAGAAAGAGAAAAGACTGATAAATATAGAGACCTGAGAATTGAGATCAGTAAGATGTGGCAGCTATGAGAGTCAAACATAAAGGCTGTCTCTATTGTTACTGGGGTATTCAAACCTCAACGAATTCCTTTCAACACACGGCTATGATGCTCCCCCACTACTTCTCATGATCAGAGATGCACATATCGTCAGCCACCAAGGGAGATGCTCAACAGGTTAAAGTCAAACAACTGACAAGTAATTCAGTGATATTGAGCAGAATATTTGCTGTAGCCGATCTTTTATACCAAGACAACACAATGTACATGATGACACTTCCAATCAGTAAAGATCAAAAGTCATGAGAGCCACTCTGGTACAGCATCAAGGCAATTATTATTATTATTAATTTTATTATTATTATTATTATTATTATTATTATTATTCAGTAGTTTTATTTTTATAGCGTGCTTTCACTTCACTACCGAGCGCAGCTCCCTGTGCCTTGGGTATGTGCTGTGATTTGTTGTGATGCTCTGATGGTTATTGTATGGAAAGTGTTCTGCGTAGGATGTGTGCAGTGCCTAGTAGTGCAATTTTCTGTATGTTATATGTGTTTGTAAGTCCTGGTGTTTTTGTTATGTATTTGTCTGAATATTTTTTTATCATGCCTAATGCACCTACTATGATAGGAATTGTTTCTGTTTTCAGGTTCCACATTCTAGTTACCTCTATTTCCAGGTCTTTGTATTTTGAGAGTTTCTCCATTTCTTTTAGAGACACGTTGTCATCTGCCGGTATTGATACATCAATTAGAAAGCATTTTTTTTCTTCATGATCTCTGACAACTATATCTGGTCTGTTGGCCTTAATTTCTCTATCTGTGTGTATCGGCATATCCCAGAGTATGGTTGCTTTCCTTATTATTATTATTATTATATTATTATTATTATTATTATTATTATTATTATTATATTATTATCATCATCATCATCATTATCATTATCATTATCATTATCATAATCATCATCATCATCATCATCATCATCATCATCATCATCATCATTATTATTATTAAGGTGGCATGCTGGCAGAATTGTTTACACGTCAGGCAAAATGCTTAGCGGTATTTCATCTGCCACAACATTCTGAGTTCAAATTTTGCCAAGGCCGACTTTGCCTTTCATCCTTTTGAAGTCAATTAAATAAGTACCTGTTACACCCTGGGGTCGATGTAACTGACTTAATCCCTTCCCCAAAATTTAAGGCCTTGTGTTTCCAGTCGAAAGGATGATTATTATTATTATTATTATTATTATTATTATTATTATTATGCATTCAACAGATTAGACTGTTGGAAAAGAAAAGAATCCTAACATTGGGCTACAATAAGTAACCTTGGATGCCAAGAACCCTCCTATTGGGTTACAGAAAGTAACCCTAGATGCCAAGAACCCTCCTAAGTATTCTAGCTGTCCCTAATAACACTGTTTTCTGCAGCTTATCATCATCATCATCATTATTATTATTATTATTATCATTATTATTATTTGTCACCACCCTCTTTCAAGGCAGGTTGGGTATAATGATACGACTAAAAATTTGCTGAAGTGGCGTCGTCTACAGATATTTCTTTGATGCTGAGTTGGGTGTGGTTATTGGTTGCCAGACATGCTTTCTTGCGGCTGATTGTTTTAACGAAACCAAAGTTCTGGATTAACCTTGTAGCATTCACATTATTCTGTCAAAAGTAATACTCTTTTTTATTCACATTGTTTGGAATCAATCATGCATTATTATTGAGCTTGAAGATTTTGATGATGTGATTGATTATTTTTAGAATGACATTGTAGGGTTGGTGTGAAGGGCCAGATTTGGCCAGTTTGAGCATAAAACAGGCAGAATATTTTGGCTAGATGTGGCTGGTTTGAATACAAAAGAGTTAAACAAAGATTCAGATTAGGTCCCTGATATCAGGAATGTTGTCAGTCAATAACAGTTCTCTACTAGTTCAGTAATATGGCTAGTCTGATGTCAACCCTTGCACTCTATTGTGGATTAGTAGCAGACACGAATGATGGTATATACATTTGACAGATATTTGTCCTCATCTTGTTTGTTGTTAACTCAATGTTTCGGCTGATATACCCTTCAGCTTTCATCAGGTGTCTTGGGGAAATTTTGAACCTGGGTTCTCATTCCTAAGGCATTTTTCTGATGTCATTATTATTATTGTTATTATTATTATTATTATTATATTATTATTATTATTATTATTATTCCAACCACATGGTTCCGGGTTCAGTACCACTGCGTAGCACCTTGGGCAAGTGTCTTCTACTATAGCTTCAGGCTGACCAAGGCCTTGTGAGTGGATTTAGTAGACAGAAACTGAAAGAAGCCTGTCGTACATATGTATAAATAAAAATATATATGTATGTGCGTGTGTATATGTTGTCCCCCCAACATCACTTGACAACTGATGCTGGTGTGTTAACATCCCAATAACTTAGCGGTTCAGCAAAAAAGGCCAATAGAATAAGTACTAGGCTTACAAAGAATAAGTCAGTTTGCTCAACTAAAGGTGGTGCTCCAGCATGGCCACGGTCAAATGACTGAAATAAGTAAAAGAGTAAAGAGTAAGAATAATCTCAGGTTCAAGTTTATCCATGATTTATTCTATGGCAGCATTGACGAACATCTAAATGGGTAATAAATAGCTCAAGGTATGTGATATCTTGTGAAGTCATGGAGAAAACTGACAGGGAAGATGACAAATATGATGTAAAACCCTGTACACATGTGAGCCTTTCTGTGGTTGGCTGCATGCATACCTATTTCTTTACTACCCACAAGGGACTAAACACAGAGGGGACAAACAAGGACAGACAAATGGATTAAGTCGATTACATCGACCCCAGTGCATAACTGGTACTTAATTTATCGACCCGAAAAGGATGAAAGGCAAAGTCGACCTCGGCGGAATTTGAACTCAGAACGTAGCGGCAGACGAAATACCTATTTCTTTACTACACACAAGGGGCTAAATACAGAGGAGACAAACAAGGACAGACAAACGGATTAAGTCGATTACATCGACCCTAGTGTGTAACTGGTACTGAATTTATCGACCCCAAAAGGATGAAAGGCAAAGTCAACCTCGGCAGAATTTGAACTCAGAACGTAACGGCAGACGAAATATGGCTACGCATCTCCCCCAGTGTGCTAACGTTTCTGCCAGTTCGCCGCCTTGCATACATTCACGCAACTGATTTGTCACCACTGTTGCTATGTATGCATCTACCAGCTAAGTATGCACAAGTGGTTAGGTTCAACTTGTGTACTTAAGAGGCAGATTGCTGCCTCACATCGAGAGTAATGTGAGGGTAAAGAGGGAGATGCTACTTCCAAGTATATTTTACTGAAAAGTGGGCAACTGTAGAGAGTACGGTCCACATGAATGGCGTTGTTCTCAGCATGTGGATGCAGGCCAAGGAGCACAGCTGGCAGAGGGCTCTTGCTTTTGTCAGTAAGGATAGCCTGGCATCTGCGGAATTCCTCAGTTGACTCTATGTAGTTTGTCCTCCTATTACACAATATGTTTTTCTTTCATTTATTCTTTGGTCTTTATTCTGTTTTGTTTTTCACGCCTGCTTCCCATACTCAATTCTACAAGACCCTCCTCACTCACTGCCTTTCTGACTTGTCCTTGTAATGTCTACTATAACCCCTGTAGTAATAAGATTGACATTGTTGTTATTATTGCCATTATTGTTATTATTATTATTATTAATATTATTATTACCATTATTATTATTATTATTATTATTATTATTATTATTATTATTATTATTATCATTATCATTATTATTATTATTATTATTATTATTACCATTACCATTACTATTATTATTATTATTATTATTATCATTATTATCATTATTATTATTATTATTATTATTATCATTATTATTATTATTATTATTATTATTATTATTATTACCATTATTATCATTAGTATTATTATCATTATTATTATTATTATTATTATTATTACCATTATTATTATTATTACCATTATTATTATTATTATTATTATTATTATTATTATTATTATTATCATTATTATTATTATTATTATTATTATTGCTGTTGTTATTACTACCATCATCATCATCATCATCATCATTATTATTATCATTGTCAACGCCATCGTCGTTGTCATCATCATCATCGTCATCGTTGTCATTATTATTTTATGTATTTATTCATTTATTGCTTGTTTTTGCTGTCTTATTTTCTCTACGTGCCTTCATTGCATTACCAATCGCGGATCTGTGTACTTTGCGTACATGAGGTGATTTGTTTTAGTTTTATATTTGTTTTCTATTGTATATTGAGGACTTACTTTACATAATATGTGTACACTGCTTTATTTTCTGTGTTTTGAATAGGCATAAGTCCTGGGATCTGCATCGTTTGGTTGTTGTTCTTATTATTACTCTGTTTTGCTTTGTTTGGGCGGCACATACATATGTGTGTGTGTGTGTGTGTTGAATGTATATGTGTTGTGTGTGTATGTATTTATATATGTGTACATATAGATATATATGTGTGTGTGTGTGTTGAATATATATGTGTTGTGTGTGTATGTATATAC
>NC_042997.1:187347432-187387432 GCF_006345805.1 Octopus sinensis
GTAATTATTAGGAATACACACATACACTGTGGCGTTAATTATTTTGGTTTTGTTATTAATAATAATAATTATCTATGTTATTAAATATTAGATATATATATATATATATAAATTTATATAAATAACGATGAGATCGATATTTAAATACCGATCTTATCAGGTGACCAGCATGGAAATAAATACCTTTCAAAGGTAATAATTACTTAAAATTATAATTTAGGGTATCTAAGAGATACTTCCATGCTGGAAATAGCAGTCAAAACTTGACTCTAAAACCACATTATATGTTCATACAGCACCAGGAGAGAAGACGAAGAGACAAAAATTTTTTTGTTAGTTTATTTTGTCACTTCATCTTCTCTCCCGGTGCTGTATGAACATATAATGTGGTTTTAGAGTTAAGTTTTGACTGCTATTTCCAGCATGGAGGTATCTCTTAGATACCCTAAATTATAATTTTAAATAATTATTACGTTTGAAAAGTTTTTATTCCCATGCTGGCCACTTGATAAGATCGGTATTTAAATATCGATCTGGATTTGGTAGAAGAAACTGAAAGAAGCCTGTCGTATGTGTGTGTGTGTGTGTGTGTGTGTGTGTTTGTGAGTCTGTATTTGTTCCCTCACCATCGCTTGACAACTGATGTTGGTTTGTTTATTTCCCTGTAACTTAGCGGTTTGGCAAAAGAGACTGATAGATTAAGTGCTAGGCTTAGAAAGAATAAGTTCTGTGGCTGATTTGTTCGACTAATGGTGGTGCTCCTGCATGGCCATAGTCAAATGACTGAAACATATAAAAGAATAAAAGAATATATATGTATTTGTGTGTGTGTATGTCTATCTATATGTATACATATATGTATATATGTGTGTTTGTGTGTGTGTGTATATATATATATATATGTTTATGTGTGTGAGTGTGTATATATATATATACACGCCATGATAGATCGTTAGCCACTACACACATTTTTTTCTCTCCTTGTTTCTCTCCTTGTTTTTTCTGTGTCCCTTTCTGTAGAAGAGCATAGGCTCGAAACATAAAAGACTTTTTCTATTCCTGAGCGTTATACTAATACATCTGTTTGCTTTGTACACCACCAGTCTTCATTTTTTGTTTTTTCGTATACTCTCCCTATATATATATATAAATGTATATGTATGTGTGTCTGTGTGTGTGTATTATTAATGAAGATGCTAAATTTCCCTTGAATATGTCTTCTGTATAAATAACATATAGTTTAGTCTAGGATAGCATACTTGGAATGTAATGACCTGAAATGAATTTTTAATGAACCAAATTTATACTTATAAGGAAGAGAAAATTAAGTATTAATGACAATTCCTGTCAATAAATACAAAGGTAAAAACTGGTAGATATTTGATAGATTATGTTTCCTGAGGAGGAAACATGTCCAGAAATGTTATTCTTATGAAACATTAGACTCACCCACAATGCAATTCTTCTTCTCAATTTTGGCCTGTTAGGCTTTAAAGTTCTCTCCCTTAGCTGTTTTTGAGTAGAATTGTCATTAGTATTGGTTTCCCATTTTGGCTCAAGGCCAGCAATTTTGGGGTAGGGGAAGGGTTAAGTTGATTACATGTACACCAAAAATCAACTGGTACTTCTTTTATTGACCCCAAGGAGATGAAAGGCAAAGTCAACCTCAGTGGAATTTGAACTAAGAATGTAAAGACGGATGAAATGGCGATAAGCCTTTTGCCATGTGTGCTAACAGCTCTGCAAGCTCACCACCTTAGAGTTGTCATTAATATTAGTTATGTTAAAGTGGCGAGCTGTCAGAAATGTTAGCATGCCAGGCAAAATGCTTAGCGGTATTTCATCTGTCTTTATGTTCTGAGTTCAAATTCCACCTAGGGCAACTTTGCTTTTCATCCAATTGGGGTTGATTAATAAGGTACCAGTTGCATACTGGGGTTGATCTAATTGACTGGCTCCCTCCCCCAAAATTTCGGTCCTTGTGCCTAGAGGGGAAAAGAATATTAGTTACGTTAAGGCAGCGAGCTGGCAGAATCATTATCATGCTGGGCAAAATGCTTAGAGGTATTTCATCTGTCTTAATGTTCCGAGTTCAATTTCCGCTGAAGTCAACTTTCCCTTTCATCATTTTGGGAGTCAATAAATTAAGTACCAGTTGTACCCCTCCCCTAAAATTTCGTGCCTTGTACCTAGAGTAGAAAAGAATATTAGTTATGTCGACCTCAGCAGAATTGATTTATTATAGATAATATCTTTCACTATTAATTGAATTACTTAATAGAGGTTTTGTCTCTTAATTCTATACATACATACATGTATATATATATATATATATATTATATATATATATATATATATATATATACGTGATCATTACCAGCATCGCCTTACTGGCACCTGCATTAGTGGCATGTGTAAAAGATTCGAGAGAAGTCGTTGCAAGTGCCACCTGACTGGCCCCGTGCCAGTGGTACGTAAAAGCACCCACTACACTCTCGGAGTGGTTGGTGTTAGGAAGGGCATCCAGCTGTAGAAACTCTACCAGATCAAGATTGGAGCCTGGTGCAGCCATCTGGCTTGCCAGTCCTCAGTCATACGTCCAACCCATGCTAGCATGGAAACCGGATGTTAAACGATGATGATGATGATGATATATATATATATATATACGACAAGCTTCTTTCAGTTTCCATCCACCAAATCCACTCACAAGGCTTTGGTCAGCCCGAGGCTACAGTAGAAGACACTTGCCCAAGGTGCCATCCAGTGGGACTGGACCTGGGGACCATGTGGTTGGTAAGCAAGCTACTTACCACACAGCCACTCCTGTGCCTATACTGACAATTCTACAAGCTCACCACCTTTGAGTTGTCTCTGTTGTTATTAATATTAACAGCTTTTCTTATTACTGGTTTAATTTCAATAGAGAAGGGAGATTTTTTTTTTCCACTTTTGTTCCTTCCATGAAGTATGTTAGCCTGCACTTAAGTATATTACTGTATCAACGCCTCTGCACGTGCACACACTGTGACCTTGTACCTTTGTTTGAAATCAATGCATCAGCATGAAGAAGCTGACATCAAGTAGTGGACATCATCATCATCATCATCATCATCATCATCATCATCATCATCATCATCATTATCATCATCATTATCATCGTCGTCGTCATCGTTACTGTTAAGCATCAAGTTCTTTTGTTATACGACTAAGACCTTGTCAGTAACTGACACTTCATTGTATCTATTACAGTTGTGTGTCACCGAGATTGTTATTGGAAAAACATCAATACTGATTGATCCTGGAAAACATTGAAATGGAGAGAGAGAGCAAAAAAAAAACAAAAAAAAAAGCTTATGCCAATACACACACACGTACTCACTCTCTCTCTCTCTCTCTCTCTCTATCTATCTATCTATCTATCTATCTATCTATATACTCTTTACTCCCTCTTTTACTCTTTTACATGTTTCAGTCATTTGACTGCGGCCATGCTGGAGCGCCGCCTTTAGTCGATCAAATCAACCCCAGGACTTATTTTTTGTAAGCCTAGTACTTATTCTATAGGTCTCTTAGTTTGTGAAAGCCATGGCAACCATGTCCAATGAGATCGTCAGTGAGGTGAAGACTGGCAATAAACTCAACGAGTAATTTAACACACAGGTAGTACTTGATGATGATGATGATGCTACTATGCTAATCACTTTGAATTTTTCCTTCAGGTACTACCTGATTAATTATGTGTGTGGCTGGTACATATCTTGCTTTGCTGAATGTATTCAACATCTCAGCAACTATCCATGACAATCCAACTATTGGGTTGTCCGGAAAGTTCGGGCCGATTTTGAAAGGAGAGAAAAAGGTCAATAAATACTTGCCATTACATTTTTAATCAACCAAATATGAACCATTTTGTTGCACAATGTGTCTCCATCTTTCCTTTATCTTGAAAATACCCTCTTCCCAGAATTGAGGTGGTTTCATGGCAAAGAATTCATCAAGGTATCTTTTTACATCATCCAAGGAATTGAAATTTTTACCATTAAGACTATTCTGCAGAGACCTGAATAAGTGGAAATCCGAAGGAGCAATATCTGGTGAATATGGAGGGTGGGGTAACACATCCCAGTCGAGCTGCAGCAATTTTTGTCTGGTTCCCAAAGCAACAAGTGCCAAAAATGAACTTTCTCATCTTCAATTTTAAAGGGTTACAGAATTAACACAGATTATAGGAACATAAACCTTCTTCCATGAAAAGATAGCTTAAACTGTGCTCTAACTGGAGGTATAGTAAAATCCTATTTTATGGACTCAACCATGTTCTAAAATAAGTCGAAAGGTAAGCTACTATAAATTGGCATGAACTTTCCGGACAACCCAATACTTTCTGTACCTTTCATATCTTTAATGGTCATGTGAACCATATTTAACTGTAAATTTCACGAGCTGGTCTTTCCATTGAGTTTACTTTTCTCTTCAGCATTCACATTGTTCTGCCAAATTTAATACATTTTTTTTTATTCACATTGTTTTGAATTAACCATGCATTATCATGTAGCTCGGAGATCTTGATGAAGCAACTGTTAATTTTTAGAATGATATTGTAGGGTTGGTGTGAGAGGCCAGATCTGGCCAGTTTGAACATAAAACAGGCTGACTTCTTTGGCGAGATAGTCTTCTCCCACATAATGCATTTTCCTCAAACCATCACCTTTATGTAGCAGTAATTTTGTACCACCTCCTTTTTGGAGTCCATGAGGGTTTGTGCACCACTATCATTATATACACATGTTTCACTTGTAACATTCAAATTCTCATCTGATATGCTGCTTTGCAATGCAGAACAGCATATGCCTCCCATCCTAAATCACAGAATATTGGCATATCTCTTACTTTCTGCTTCTCTCCTTGCTAATTATACCTGGTATCTTGTTTCTCTCCTAGTTACCTGATATTGTTCTTTACTTTTGTATTATTTCCAATCTCTTAGATTTTATGACTCTATCTTCCTCACCATTCCACCATCATGTCATCATATGTCTTGCTGGAACTTTGCTCTAGCAACAGATTTGCTCTGTTGCCCACAACAGGTTTTCTTGTAGAAACTCCAAGATAACTTCTATGTTATCGTTCTTTAACTTCTCTGTCTCAACATAAGCATCGCCTTAGTTCTTTGAATTTATGAATATTTCAGTTTCCAAGACTTCCTTCTTCATGTTGTCTTTTGCTTTAGTCACTCGTCAATACTGAGTGGCAAATTCTTCACCGAAAAATGATTTAGTATTCACAACTGGTTGCCTCTCCCATTTCCTGGTGTGTGTGTGATGTTTATCTTGCATGTGTGCTCACCTGAGAAGTAGGTATTCAGGTGGTGGCAAGGTAGGTATTCAGGTTTTGTAAACCAAAGTAAGCTTCTGTAAAGATTGGGTAAAAGAAGCAGGAAGTAAAATTTGTGCTTGCTTCACCTACCAAACTTTGAAATGTTTAGATACAAATACAAACATTTTTGTACCAACCCATAGATACACATTCACTTACATTCACACACACACACACACACACACACACACACACATGTGCATATATATAAATACACACACATAGACTCACACAAACTCACAGAACTTCAGATACAGATGTAAACATCTATACAATTAGTGTGTATATATAGACACAAATATTTGCATAAATGTTTATACATATATATACATATATATATATACATATATATATTCATATATATATATATATATACATATATATATTCATATATATATATATACACACACACACTCACACACATACATACTTGCATAAATATGTGTATATATGTGTGGTCGCACACACACACACACACACACATATGGATACATAAATGTTTATATATTGTATATAAGTATATTCATGTATGTATACTTGTTTACTTACAAGTGGGAATTCATAAATACATGCAGGAACATATATATATATATATATATATATATTAAAAAAACTAATTATTATTGATAATACAAATACAAAATAAATAAAATACAATTCATTAACAAAAAGAAAGAAAAGAAAAATTATAATTAAAAAAGAATAAATAAAATAAAAAAAGCGCTTTTATTGTTATTAGAAGAATTTTGGAATTGGGTTGTAAGAAACTTTCTGAATTTTCTTATCAAAAGATTTCCTGCAAACACAAATGGCTTCTTTAAAATTAGTTTCTGATAAAGAGATAAAATATCTCCTAATGCATTGGAAGAAATATCACTGCAAAGTTGTTTCAATTCTTGGTACCTGCCTGCATGCCAGTCTGTCTGTTTCTCTGTTTGTTTGTCTTAGAATCAGTCAATCTGCAAGTCTTCTTTCCCGTCTGTTTGTCTTTCTGTCTATCTCTCTTTATACCTGTCTCTTGTTTTTCTTTATCTCTGTAACTTTCTGTTTCTCATACGTTAAAAACTGAGACAGCAATGAAATGACATTGAGATACTGAACTACTCTCTTTTTCTTTTACTCTTTTACTTGTTTCAGTCATTTGACTGTGGCCATGCTGGAGCACCGCCTTTAGTCGAGCAAATCGCCCCCAGGACTTATTCTTTATAAGCCTAGTACTTATTCTATCGGTCTCTTCTGCCGAACTGCTAAGTTACAGGAATGTAAACACACCAGCATCAGTTGTGAAGCGAATTTGGGGGGACAAACACACACACACACATATATACATACCGTAAACCCTCAAGTATAGTCCGCCCTTGAGTATAATACGCAGGGGATTTTTAGAGGGCTGTACCTCTGAAAAACCTAAACCTTATGTGTAATACGCACCCCTTCTCTAACTTGAGTCAAGGAGATCTATATAACATTCTTGGTTTGTAAAAATGTATACGGTAACATCCTTTATTATTATTGTATATATAACATAATGTAAACGTGTAGCTTTTTTGTGCATTTTGTTTGCAGAAAATAAGAAATAACAGTAATAACGTTTAATAAATGTTGCTAACTGCAAGTTATGGATGATTAAGGTATTTTCGTGCCCGACATCACAAAATGCATCTGAATAAACATTGCTGGACAGAAAATAGAGACTCAGACATTGCTTAGAAAATAATTTTCATTTTTAACCTCGTATATAGTACGCTCTAGGGATTTTGACCTATAAATTTTGGGAACAAAATGCGGATTATACTCGAGGATTTATGGTATATACAACGGGCTTCTTTCAGTTTCTGTCTACCAAATCCACTCACAAGGCTTTGGTCGGCCTGAGGCTGTAGTAGAAGACACTTACCCAAGGTGCCACGCAGTGCGACTGAACTCGGAACCATGTAGCTGGTAAGCAAGCTACTTGCCACACAGCCACTCCTATGCCTATAACAATGATAGCAATGACAAAAAAAAAGACAAAAAATCCTGACTGAAACTCTAATGACATAACTGCTTTTTTTGCTAAACATAGCAGTCAAATATTCCTCAAAATCACAAAGTATCATCAGAAAGGCACTTTGAATATTTTAATGCAGGAATAAACAATGTATGAAAAAATAGCTAGAATGGCCACAGCTGGAATGTCTTTGATCAACAGGGCTGACCTGGGACTAAGCATTAACAATAAATGCAACATTGTGAGTGGATTGGTAGATGGAAACTGAAAGAAGCCCATTGTAAATATATGTATATATATATATATAGGTATGTGTGTGTATATGTTTGTGTGTCTGTGTTTGTCCCCCCAACATTGCTTGACAACCGATGGTGGTGGGTTTACATTCCCGTAATTTAGCGGTTCGGCAAAAGAGACCAATAGAATAAGTACTAGGCAAAAAAGACCGATTGAGTAAGTATTCGGCTTACATTAGGCTTACAAAAAATAAGTCCTGGAGTCGATTTGCTTGACTAAAGGCGGTGCTCCAGCATGGCCACAGTCATATGACTGAAACAAGTAAAAGAGTAAAAGAGTAAAAGAGAGTGGTAACGGTTATTTAAGAAAGGCCAAAGAAATCTTGTGAGGCATTTTTAGAGCACGATTTTGCAATACAGTATCCATAGAAGTAGTGGCATCTTTTGAATCGTTAATACTGCAAGGTATTAATGTAACAAGGTAACAATAGCTGCAACAGCAACAACATCAACAGCAGCAGCAACAACAACAACAACAACCAACAAACAGACAGACAGAACAGAAAGAGAATGCAGCATTTCACTGCAACAGCACCAGCATTGGCAAAATATTAACTGCTGATTATTTCAATGAATTTAAAGAAATACAATCTCATCCACCACCACCACCACCCCCAACACCACCACTGCCGCTGCCACCACCACCACTGCCGCTGCCACCACCACCACTGCCGCCACCACCACCACTTCCATACTTGATTCTCCTCTCCCTTCCACTCCCATCCACTCCACTCCACGCCGCTCCACTCCACTCCACTCTACTCCTGCATCAAGCAAACGATTTTGAAATGCGCAGTAATGACATAAAATGCCGTATGCAACTTATGCAATTTGTAATCTATGATGCACTATATTGCTGCATTTACACCAGCAAAAAAGAATTGCAATAGTGCAGTATCTGTGATATTAAAAAAAAACCCAAAGGCAAAAAAAAAAAACAAAAAAAAAAACAAATATAAAAATGGATATGGTGAGAAAAAAGGAAAGAAAGAAAGCTTTCCATCTCCTTTTTCTTTTCCCTCTGCAACATATAACGAACGAAACTCAAGACAATAATTGGGTGTTGCATTCTTCGTTATAGTTCATATTTTTTTTTAGGATTTTTTTTTGTCTTTTGTTGTTCAGCAGTCTGCACAATTTTTTGTATTGCATTGCACAACTGCACCGTGTATTAGGGAATACCATGCAGTATAGTTTACACAGATGTATTGGGTGTGCAGACGTCATTCCATGGCGAAGGAGTTTGTTTCACAATAGGCATAGTTCTGGATTTGAATCTATTTTCATGGCACCTTAGACGTGTTTCTCTTCTTGCCTAAGGTGGTTGTCTCGGACAAAAGCCATATAATTAGAATTTAATCGACAGAAACTGCACTGAAATTTGTGTATTGTGTGTGTTTTATGTGTGTATATAATCATCATTTTCCATGCTTGCATGAATCAGAAAAAGCATTGTCCTTTGTCCTTCCTAAATACACACATATATACATATATATATATGTATATATTACATATATATACATATATATACATATATATATATACATATAAATACATATATACATATATATATATATATATATATATATATAATATATATATATATATATATATTATATATATATATATATATATATATATATATATATATATATATATATATTATATATACACACACACACATACATATAAACATATATGCATAGGTGAAATGCTTTGCGATATTTCGTCTGTCTTTATGTTCTGAGTTCAAACTTTTAGGTCATGCTATTGAAAAAAAAACACATTATTTATGGGATGACCCAAAATATGCATGTATAAATGTGTGTGCATATATGTGTATGTATATGTATGTATGTATATATGTATATGTATGTGTATATGTATGTGTATATATATCTATGTATATATATGAATGTGTGTATAAATATATATATATATATATTAGTTATATTATTTTCATCGGCAAACTTAGTAATGTTTTTTATTTAACAATATTATTTAACTTTTGAATTGTATTAAGTTTGATTATTATTATTGTTATTATTATTGTTGTTAAAATATTAATTTTATATATAATTTCTTGATAATTATTAGTTATGATATGTATATCTATTTATTTATTATGCTTTATTATTATTTTATAATGTGATTTAACGTATTACATATAATTTAATTTGAGAATTAGTTTTGTAAGACAATACATTATTTAATAATTAGGTGATATATTTATTATGTAGTATTACGTTTAAGTAAATTAGTTTTATATTAATTTATATTTTGGTCAACTATATTATTGAGTAAAATATTAAATCTATAGATACTACATATACATTAATAATATAGTTAGTTTATCTAATAGGTGTGTATATATTTGAACCATTTCCTATTTTTAATTCCAATATTTATAGCTTGTACTAACATTATATATATTACTTAACATTAAGGTTTTTAATATAAATTACTTAATCAATATAAGATTTTATTTAGATGTTTATTTAATATATTAATTAATTAATAATTTAATTTAATGTATATAGTTTAAATTATAGTATTTAGTTTTCACTTAACGTATATTTTGTATTTGATATATATATATATATAATATATATGCCGGTGGCACATAAAATACACCAATCTGACCGTGGCCGTTGCCAGCCCCGCCTGGCACCTGTGCAGGTGGCACATAAAAAGCACCCACTACACTCACGGAGTGGTTGGCGTTAGGAAGGGCATCCAGCTGTAGAAACATTGCCAGATTAGACTGGAGCCTGGTGCAGCCTTCTGGCTTCCCAGAACCCCGGTCGAACCGTCCAACCCATGCTAGCATGGAGAACGGACGTTAAACGACGATGATGATATATATATATATATATATTTGTTTTAAATAATTTAATTAATTGTATCATATTTTTTAAACAAGAATATATTTGTTAAGATATTTCGTATTTTACAAGATTATTTACGTATATTTATTAATTTATCTAATTAATTATTTTATTATTGTTGTTATCTTTAACCTGAAGAGTGGCTATATTTATATTGAAGTGATTTTACTACTACTACTATTATTTATACTATTATCATTTCTTAAATATAGCCACAAAACACGTGTTGTTATTCTACCAAATATATATGTTTTATTTATTATTTTGCACATTACTTAATCATCATTATATGCTTTATCTTATATTTAATCTTTCTATTATATGTAATTTTTCTAAATGGTATAATTTAATTTTTCATTTTTGAATTGATAAAAGGTGGTTTCTTTCTAATTTATATATATATATATATATATATATATAGAGAGAGAGAGAGAGAGAGAGAGAGAGATCTTGTGATGGCGTTGGTTTAGTGGTTAGGGTGTTGCACTTACAATTGTGAGATCGTAGGTTCAATTCCCAAACTGGGTGTTGCATTGTTGTGTTCTTGAACAAAGTATTTCACTTTACGTTACTCCACAATCATTTTGACATCTGACATATGGCACCAGGTTGCACCTGTACAGGTAATGTCAATTTGATGGAAGGAGTGATATTATGTCTACACAAACATTTAATCACTATAAACAAATCATCAGTGTGGTTGTTTGGTAAGAAATTGTTGAACCCTCATATGTCATCTAATGAAAGGAGAATTCATTATTATTATTATTATTATTATTATTATTATTATTATTATTATTATTATTATTATTGTTATTATTATATATATAACATCATCATCATCATCATCATTATCGTCGTTGTTGTCGTTTAATGTCCACTTTCCATGCTGGCATGATTTAGACGATTTGACTGAGGACTGGTGATCCAGAAGGCTGCACCAGGCTCAATCTGGCAAAGTTTTTACAGCTGGATGCCCTTCCTAATGCCAACCACTCAGAGTGTAGTGAGTGGTTTTAGATGCCACCGGCACGAGGGCCAGTCAGGCGGTTCTGGCAATGACCATGCTCAAAATGTGTTTTTTACATGCTATCTGCACAGGATCCAGTCTGGTGGCTCTGGCAATCACCACGCACGAATGTTGTTTTTCATGTGCCACCGAATGGTGCTTTTTACATACCACCAGCACAGGAGCCAATCTGTGACCCTGGCAATGATCATGCTTGATGTGCTTTTAACATTTCACTGGCATGAGTGCCAATCAGGTGGTACTGTCATTGGCCATGTTAGCGATTTTGATTTTGATTTTACTTGCCTCAATAGGTCTTTGCAAGCAAAGTTTATTGTCCTGTGAATAAGGGATATTCATAAGTGGGCTGGTTACACCCACTGGCATAGGCCAAGGGCTATAGTCTCACTTGGCTTGTCGGGTCTTCTCAAGCAAAGCATATCTCCAAAGGTCTCGGTCACTAGTCATTGCCTCGGTAAGGCCTAATGTTCAAAGGTTGTGCTTCACCACCTCATCCCAGGTTTTCCTGGGTCTACCTCTTCCACAGATTCCCTCAACTTCCAGGGTGTGACAGAATAGTATTGACAACGGCTTTGAAGGGTTTTGTCCAGCTAAACCAACCGACACTTCGAAGTCACTGTCCATGCTACTCTTGTTAAAAAATAATAAATTTGTATTCTTCCAAAAGTATTGAATAATTCTTCATATATAGGATGATGGTTGTGTTGGTGATGAGGATGATGGTGATGATGATGATGGTGGTGGTGGTGGTGGGGGATGGCAGTGGTGGTGATGGTGATGATGATAATGATGATGATGATGATGATGATGATAGTGATGGTGGCAGTAGTGGTGGTCATAGTGGTGGCTGTGGCAGTGGTAGTGATGATGGAGATGATGATAATGATGATGATGATGATGGGGGAGAAGGACAATCTATCGGCAAAGCAAGTGATCATGTTGTCTTCAAGTGTAGTTATTTCGAGATTAAACTGAGCATTTAACATGTTTCCTTAGTTCGGCCTACTGTCAGCTGTAGTATATAAACTAACCACACACACATGCCATGTATATCATACCAATTACATCTCCCTCTCTCTCTCTCTCTCTCTCCCTCCTTTTCTCTTTATTTCAATTCCACTGTGTCACATATCCCAAACCAATGATTGCAAACCTTTTTATAGCCGGCCGTGTTGAAATTTTAATTTCTTTAATAATCTTATTATTGCAGTGTCACTTCTCTATATATATATAACTGTCTCTTAGTATTTAGGTAAATGCTTGGAGATAAACATCTTTCCCTTTTTTTATTTTTTTATAAAAGGACATTGCAGGAACCTTTTATTGGTTTTTTTTTACCCAACTTTTTTTCCAAAGTCCATTGCATGTCACCAAAAACTGTGGCGTGTCACTGTTGACATGTGTGTCACAGGTTCCCCTTTGCCTGTTCTGGTCCCCTCTGCTGACATTTCTCCAGAACGTGAATGTTTTTTTGAGTTCCTTTCTCATTGGTCTCTTTCTCTGTCTGCCTGACTGCCTGTCTCTGTCTCTGTTTTTCTGTGTCTCTCTACACACAAATTTAGATATAATGTATATATACATATACATACATATGTGTGTGTATGTGTGTGTGTGTGTTTGTATGTGTGTGTGTTTGTGTGTGTGGTTGTGTGGTAAGTAGCTTGCTTACTGACCACATGGTTCTGGGTTCAGTCCCACAGCATGGCACCTTGAGCAGGTGTCTTCTACTATAGCCTTGGGCTGACCAAAGCCTTGTGAGTGGATTTGGTAGACGGAAACTGAAAGAAGCTTGTTGTGTGTGTGTGTGTGTATATATATCATCATCATCATCATCATCGTTTAGCGTCCGCTTTCCATGCTAGCATGGGTTGGACGGTCAACTGGGGTCTGTGAAGCTGGAAGGCTTCGTCAGGCCCAGTCAGATCTGGCAGTGTTTCTACGGCTGGATGCCCTTCCTAACGCCAACCACTCCGCGAGTGTAGTGGGTGTTTTTTACGTGCCACCTGCACAGGTGCCAGACAGAGCTGGCGAACGGCCACGAACGGATGGTGCTTTTACGTGTCACCGGCACGGGGCCAGGCGATGCTGGCAACGGACATGAACGGATGGTGCTTTTACGTGCCACCGACACTGGGCCAGACAGAGCTGGCAACTGGCCACGAACGGACGGTGCTTTTACGTGTCACCGGCACGGGGGCCAGCCGAGGCTGGCAACGGACGTGAACGGATGGTGCTTTTACGTGCCACCGACACAGTTGCCAGACAGAGCTGGCAAACGGCCACGAGCGGACGGTGCTTTTACGTGTCACCGGCACAGGGGCCAGCCGAGGCTGGCAACGGACACGAACGGATGGTGCTTTTACGTGCCACCGACACGGGGCCAGACAGAGCTGGCAAACGGCCATGAGCGAATGGTGCTTTTACGTATCACCAGCACGGGTGCCAGACGAGGCTGATATATATATATATATATATATATATATATATATATATATATATATATATATATATATATATAATATATATATATATATATATATGTATATATATATATATATATATATATATATATATTAAATTAGAGATAAAACCACTATAGGCAAATCAAAAAGTGAAAAACATAAACCAAAACATAGAAATAAAATTAATTATATAATATACAAAATATATAAAATATAAAATTCAAAATTTAAATTATTTAAATTTAATATATATATATATGTATGTGTGTGTATGTGTTTGTGTGTCTGTGTTTGTTCCCCCAACATCACTTGACAATGCTAGTGTGTTTACGTCCCCATAACTTAGCAGTTCAGCAAAAAAGACCGATAGAGTAAGTATTAGCCTTGCAATGATGTTAAAGGGAGCAGAGCAAGGTGAAGTGAAAGAGTTCTGTGTTGTGATGTGATGTGACCATGACTTTTGATGAAGATGGATGGCTTGCTCCCCACTCTACTCCATATATTTCAGCACTGGTAACATGATGATGCAAACTGTTAACTTTAACCAGACTAATGTATTTTCAGAATATAGCTACTCTGATAGCCATTTTGCAGAAACACTTGTAAATCGACAGAGGAAATCTGTTTTTCTATTCTTCTTGGTATGCTATCTCTGAGACAGCTTAAAGTTAGTTTAACTATGGACAAAGATAAAATGTCTGAATGTAGTCACTATAGTTTATTTCATTCATAATTACTCTTCTAAGTCCAAAGGTACCGTTGACTGTTTTTTGTATTGTAGATTACCATGATAGTGCATACTCTGTAAGAGCATTTGTTAGAGCATAACTGAGAAAAACCAAAAAATTCTTTATTATGTTTAACCTTTTACAGCTCTGGTTAGTCTAAAGCTAGACTGTCTAAAGCCAGTCATGGCTATCAGACAATTTCTGCAATCACATCACCCCTAACATCTGGCCACCCTGCATATATACATATATATACCATACCAGAATGGAAAACAGATGTTAAACGATGATGATGATGATGATGATGATGATGATAATGATGATATATATACAAGGTGCGATGTGTAAATTTTTGCCATTTTATATTTTTAATTTCGTGCATGTACATTGTTTGTTTTTGATTTTGTTGACTACACAGTATAGTAGGGTCAGTTGGGCACTGTCTGTGAAAAAAAAAAGCACCATGACACAATTCACTCTGCCAAAAATTTGGAAACCATATCCTGTACTGCTTGGCATTCATGCTGGAAGCTCAAATACGAACATTTCAGAGTTTTTGAGTGTCAATGTGAGGACAGTGAAGAAGATTCAGAAAGCGTTGGATGAGTGTAATGGTAATGACAAAGGTATGGCAATTCAGAAATCTCACTCGGATCTTTCTGATAGAAAAGAACTCCTAAATTTGTTGGTGAGATCCAGGCCATGATTCACAACGATTCCTTCAAGTCAATCAGGTCCATCACCAGGGTTATGGGAGTGTCTGGGTTTCTTAACAGGCAGGTAGTGCATAAAGACATTTGGTATTCTTTTCCCAAGGACAAGAGGAAAGCCTGTGGTACGAAGCTTTTAAACAAACTCAAGCATCCCCTCCAACTGAACATACTTTGGTCTTTCTCAGATAAGAAAAATTTTTGCCAGGATCAGATGGTGAACACACAGAAAAATCATTGGCTTACCATGTACTCAAAACATGCACCAAGAGTGATAGAAATCGAACATCCAGTCAACATCATGGTGTTTGGAGTGATCACTTGTGATGGCGATATTATACCTCCATTCATCTTCTTGTACGGCCTCAGACTCAACACAGAGGCCTACATCAATTGCCTGGAGGAGGTAGTGCTGCCTTGGGTCAAGAGGGCGATTGCTGGAAGACCCTGTGTCCGGCAACAGGACTCTGCACCATGCCACACAAGCAAGAGAAGCCAGTCATGGCTGTCAGACAATTTCTGCAATCACATCACCCCTAACATCTGGCCACCCTAATATCCCCAGACTACAACCCCTTTGGTTATAATGTGTGGGGCACAGTTGAGTGAAAAACCAACAAAACTCCTTGTAACACCAAAAATGAACTGAAGGCAAGATTATGGCCGCATTCACTAACTTAAACAAGGAGACCATTTAGAATAGTTGCAGGAGATTCCAAAGTTGTCTGGAGGCTGTGGTTGACGCCAATGGTGATTTTATTTAATAAATTTACCCTCTAGTATTTCAAGATATTTTTATAAAATTTTGATAAATATATTTGTTAAAATGAGATGTTTGTGTTATTTTCATTTTTGTGTAATTTAGACGACAATTTATTCACCACACCCTGTATATATATATGTGTGTGTGTGTGTGTGTGTATACTTATTCATTTATGCGTGTGTGTCTGTGTTTGTGTTTGTCACCCCACCATTGCTTGACAACTGATGTTGGTGTGTTTATGTCCCTGTAACTTAGCAGTTTGGCAAAAGAGACTGATAGAATAAGTATGAGGCTTACAAAGAATAAGTCCTGGGGTTGATTTGTTTAACTAAGACTCTTCAGGGAATTGCTCCAGCATGGCCACAGTCAATTGACTGAAACATGTAAAAGAATTAAAGAGGTCAATACTAGAAACCTTCTGTTGTGCCGCAGAGGAATTACAAGATAGGAAAAACTATAAATATTTTAGAACTGATGAGGGTTTTATGAGCACTCAGCATTAAATTGAAATCTTTCCATTAAAAAATATAACGAGCCCCTTCCTCAGAACTAACTCCCTTTCTGTTTTGTTGGAACTGGGATAAACTTTATGACGCAATGAAATTCTCTAGTAAATGAGGAAATTTCTTTGTGGTTGGTCACGTGAGCCAGCCCAATTTACATCATATCACATACTCTTTTACTTGTTTCAGTCATTTGACTGTGGCCATGCTGGAGCACTGCCTTTAGTCGAGCAAATCGACCCCAGGACTTATTCTTTGTAAGCCTAGTACTTATTCTATCGTCCTTTTTTGCCGAAGAACTGCTAAGTTACGGGGACATAAACACACCAGCATTGGTTGTCGAGTGATGGTGAGAGGGATACAAACACAGACACACATACACACACACACGCACATATATATACATATACACACATATACATATATACAACGGGCTTCTTTCAGTTTCCGTCTACCAAATCCACTCACAAGGCTTTGGTCAGTCTGAAGCTATAGTAGAAGACACTTGACCAAGGTACCACACAGTGGGACTGAACTCGGAACCATGTGGTTGGTAAGCTAGCTACTTACCACGCAGCCACCTCCTGCACCTTCAAAGGACGAGTGAACAAATCATGTAATGTAGTTATAGATATTCATTAAAAGAAGTGGTGGTCATAACTGGAGTGTCTTTTATCATAGCACTGTTTGCAGAGGGTTAACTCAACACAGCAACAAATAATTTGCTGATGATAAAAAAAGATAATAAAGTGTTAGCATTTTTCAGTAATGTAATCTCAAGTTTTTTTTCTTTTTTTGTCCAGTTTACTCTCTCTCTTACTCTCTTTTACTTGTTTCAGTCATTTGACTGCGGCCATGCTGGAGCACCACCTTTAGTCGAGCAAATCAACCCCAGGACTTATTCTTTGTAAGTCTTATTCTCTTTTTGCCGAACCAGCAAACACACCAGCATCGGTTGTCAAGCAATGCTAGGGGGACAAACACAGACACACAAACACATACATACATATATATATATATACATATATACGACAGGCTTCTTTCAGTTTCCGTCTACCAAATCCACTCACAAGGCTTTGGTCGGCCTGGGGCTATAGCAGAAGACACTTGCCCAAGATGCCACACAGTGGGCCTGAACCCAGAACCATGTGGCTGGTTAGCAAGCTACTTACCACACAGCCACTCCTACGCCTACACATATTTTATTATATTTTATCATTATATTTTATCATTATACTTTTAAAATTCTGTCTGGAACTTTAAACATTTCATGTATCAACATTAATATTTTAACTTGTCCTTTTTCTCTACTGCTATTGCTCGGATGTGTGTCTGATGTATAGCATATTGTTAATTGTATTAATCTTTGGTCATTTTCTTTTCTTTCTTTTTTTTTTTTTTGCCTCTGTGACCCACTGCCCTGAAATCTGACCTTGTTACTTCTTCCTATGTCTTCTTCAGCAGTATTCTTTCACAGATATCTTCCACTGACAGCGCACAACACTTTTCACCTAGAAATCATTCATTCTCCATTCACATCACACAGCCATGATCACTGCGGATACTTCTCCAGCGACATTTTGACTGATGCCTTTATTATTATTATTATTATTATTATCATCCAGCCACTCTCTCAGTTCACTTAATACTATCCATGATGTGGCCTTATTCAATAATGGACTGGGAATAATTATGCCACTAATGTTTTACTTAATGGCATTAGTAGCAGAAGTGAAGTGAGATGGTTTTAACCTGGAATCAAAAGTCAGGCACATATTTGGCTAGCTGGAAGCTTAGTCCGACGTTCTATAAACATACATTTCATCCACAGGCATAAGGCTTCGAATTTATTCAGTAAGTGGAAAGACAGGTGTGATATCCTTGTTTTCTTCAGGGACATCAGTAATGTAAGTGAATTGAAATTGCTTTAACCATGAGTCAAAGCAAGATTATTAAAATGGCTTGAAGTAAGATTATGTTCAGCAGCACTTTTAGCATTTATTCAAAATAAAGTTGGTAGTGAAATATTCTGTACATACATGGACACTCTTCTGTATTATTCTGATAGATATTTCCTTGCATATATAGATTTAGCAAAAAATGCTCACATGAAATTATGTGCTTATCCAAGTATTGTGTTGTAATGCAGTTGTAGATATTCATTAAAACAAGAGGTGGTCATAACTGGAGTGTTTTTTATTATAGCTCTATTCGCAAAGGGTTGACTTGATACAACAGCAATAAATTTCTTTTAATTTGCTGATGATAAAAAGAATAAAGTGTTAGGTGTAGCAGTGGCTGTGTGGTAAGTAGCTTGCTTACCAACCACATGGTTCTGGGTTCAGTCCCACTGTGTGGCAACTTGGGCAAGTGTCTTCTACTATAGCCTCGGGCTGACCAAAGCCTTGTGAGTGGATTTGGTAGACAGAAACTGAAAGAAGCCTGTTGTATATATATATATGTATGTATGTATATGTTTGTGTGTCTGTGATTGTTCCCCCAACATCGCTTGACAACTGATGCTGGTGTGTTTACGTCCCCGTAACTTAGCAGTTCAGCAAAAGAGACCGATAGAATAAGTACTAGGCTTACAAAGAATAAGTTCTGGGGTCGATTTGCTCGACTAAAGGCAGTGCTCCAGCATGGCCACAGTCAAATGACTGAAACAAGTAAAGAGAGGGAGTATTTTTTAATGTCTACTGAAGTGTAATCTCTAGTTTTATTTTTTGGTCGAGTTTCAGAATCTTTGATCTGTTAATTAAACACAAACACTAATTAGTATTAATTATTTACATCTTTGCTTTTTGCATATTCTAATTTTGCCAAGGGGGACAGGTGTGGCAGAGGTGCAGGTGCAGAAGAGGTGCAGGTGCAGAAGAGGTGCAGGTGTGGAAGAGGTGCAGGTGTGGCAGAAGTACAGGTGTGGAAGAGGTGCAGGTGTAGGGGTGGTTGTGTGGTCAAGAAGTTTATTTCTCAACTACATGGTTGCAGGTTCAGTCCCACTGCATGACATGCTAGGTAAGTATCTTCTAATATAGCCTCAGGTCGACCAAAGCCTTGTCATTGCATTTGTTCAATGGAAATGGAAAGAAGCCCAACCTATGTGTGGGTGTATATATATGTGTGTATGCATATGTATGTATGTGTGTGTATTTGTGTTTCCTTATCTTGACATCTTGAAATAATTGTAAATGAGTGTAAATGATGTCAAGAAAAGTAGACAGAAATGTACACACGCATGTATAAAATACACACACACACACACACACATGCATGCACACATGCACATATGCACACATGCACACACGCACACACACACACATACACACACACAGATAAATATGATGGACTTCTTTCACTTTCTATCGACCAAATCTACTCACAAGGCTCTGGTCTGCCTAGGGCTATAGTTGAAAACACTTACCCAAGGTCCTACGCAGTGGAACTGAACCCTGAACCATGTGATGGGTAAACAAACTTTTTACCATACAGTACTGCCAACACTTAGCAGTGTAATTCGTTTGCAGTATACAATAGGCACAGGATTGGTTGTGTGGTAAGTAGCTTGCTTACCAACCACATGGTTCCAGGTTCAGTCCCACTGTGTGGCACCTTGGGAAAGTGTCTTCTACTATAGCCTTGGGCTGACCAAAGCCTTGTGAGTGGATTTGGTAGACGGAAACTGAAAGAAGCCTGTCGTATATATGTATATGTATATATGTGTGTGTGGTATATATGTTTCTGTGTCTGTATTTGTCCCCACCAACATTGCTTGACAACCAATGCTGGTGTGTTTACGTCCCCGTAACTTAGTGGTTCGGCAAACAGATTGATAGAATAAGTACTAGGCTTACAAAGAATAAGTCCTGGGGTTGATTTGCTTGACTAAGGGCGATGCTCCAGCATGGCAGCAGTCAAATGACTGAAACAAGCAAAAGAGTAAAGAAGAGTTTACCCCCAAGACATGACCTGAATGCTTGCAAGAAAATTTACTAAACCCCACCAAAGACGACTCAAGTACCAGGTTGTGGTGCTAAACCAGGAGTCAAAGGCATTCTACCAACCAAGAACTTAGTATGTAAAGAACCGGTAAAATGCAGCAAAGCTCTAATAATTTCTTTAGTTCACCACACTGGATTAGAACTTTATTTTATTGATCCCTAAAAGAAGAAAGGAAAAGTTGATCTCAGCAGAATTTGAACTCAGACCACAGAAAGCCAGAAAAAAAAAAATAAAACCCCAAAAAACTACAAGGCATTCTGTGCTTTTCTCTAACATTTGGCAGGAATGGTAGCATAAAATATAAGGCTAAATGTCTTGCTGTATTTATTAATTGCTTTCTACATATTGAACTTCGATCTTGTTAATGTTGACCCAACCTTTCATCCTTCTGGAATCATTAGCATAAAGCACCATTTAAGAACTTGCAACTCATTATATCAATTATGTCTTTACTCCAAAATTTGTGCAACCCAGTGTCAAGGTTAGAAATCATTATTTCTTTTTATTAGGTGGTGAACTGACAGAATCATTACCATTCTGGACTCAACGTTTAGCAGCTTTTCTCCTAGCTTTATGTTCTGAGTTCAAAATTCCACCCAGGTTGACTGCTTTTCATCCTTCAGATGTTGAATAATATAAGATCCAGTTGAGCACTAGGGTTGGTTTAATCAACTAGCTACTTCTCCCAGAATTTCGGGCTTTATGCCTATTATTAAAACATTATAGGCACAGGAGTGGCTGTGTGGTAAGTAGCTTGCTTACCAACCACATGGCTCTGGGTTCAGTCCTACTGCATGGCACCTTGGGCAAGTGTCTTCTACTATAGCCCCAGGCCAACCAAAGCCTTGTGAGTGGATTTGGTAGACAGAAACTGAAAGAAGCCCGTCATATATATGTATATTTACATATATATGTATATGTGTGTTTGTCCCTACTAACATCGCTTGACAACTGATGCTGGTGTGTTTACGTCCCCGTAACTTAGCGGTTCGGCAAAAGAGGCCGATAGAATAAGTACTAGGCTTACAAAGAATAAGTCCTGGGGTCGATTTGCTTGACTAAAGGTGGTGCTCCAGCATGGCCACAGTCACATGACTGAAACAAGTAAAAGAGTAAAAAGAGTAACCATTTTCTTATAAGTATAAAAGTATGGATGGTTTTCACTCGACACCCATGACACCACACAAAATCTTTCATCACATCTTGTCTATGATCAGTCTATTATATCTAGTGCTGAGTGAGTAGTGCATCAAATTCACAAGATATTCAAGGTAGCGTACACTCTAGCTGTACCACTCACTGATACTAGATGTTGCTGTTATTTGACTCTATTTCAAGAATATATAAGACTGCATTATCTAATATGTCTTATCCTTATATATGACAATGAGGTTAAAATCTGAGGGGGATTTGGCTCTGGTTAGCCTAGGGCTATAGTTGAAAACACTTTCCCAAGGTCCTATACAGTGGAACTGAACCCTGAACCACGTGGCTGGTAAAGAAACTTTTTACCTTACAGTAATGCCAACACCTTAGCAGTGTAATGTTGCAAGTATTCAGGCCATGTCTTGGGGAATGAGGATAATCACTTACTCTTTTCTTCCAGTCTATCACTGATGCCTTCACAAATAAGGGACTTGTACACTACCCTTCAATTCCTAAGTTCTCAAAAAGTAGAAAAAAAAAAAAGGAACTGGTTTAATGAGTTACTGAAAAAACATCTTTATGGTTGCCCAACCTGAAAGAAATAGCAGGTAAATCTGTTAATATCAATCTGGTTAGTTGTTGCTGTTGTTAGCCTCCAGGCCAGGCTTGAGCAAGTAGATCTAAGATCAAAAGTATTCCAGCCATAATTCTCCCTTCTTTTACCTGAATCACATTGTCTAATGCAATGGTTAACAACCATTTTTTTTCCTACAGACTCCTTTGATTTTTATTTTACTCAACTGAATCCCACAAAGCAGTTCCATGTTAAAAAAAAAATAATGTATTCTTATAATTACATATTCTTAAGAATTGTATTTAAAAAAAACTGTTAAAATGTTGTCTATTGTAGAAGCATAACCAATTTATTGCACTGGGCAAGTGTCTTCTATTATAGCCTCAGGCTAACCAAAGTCTTGTGAGTGGATTTGGTACATGGAAACTGAAAGAAGCCCATCGTTGCCAGATAAGACTGGAGCCTGGTGCAGCCTTCTGGCTTCCCAGATCCCCGGTCAAATCGTCCAACCCATGCTAGCATGGAGAACGGACGTTAAACGATGATGATGATGATGATGATATATATATATACATATATATATATGGGGTCGATTTATTCAACTAAAGGTGGTGCTGTTCCAGCATGGCCACAGTCAACTGACTGAAACAAATAAAAGAATATAAAAGAGTATATATATATCATCATCATCATCATCATTTAGCGTCCGCTTTCCATGCTAGCATGGATTGGACGGTTCAACTGGGGTCTGGGAAGCCAGAAGGCTGCACCAGGCCCAGTCTGTTCTGGCAGTGTTTCTACGGCTGGATGCCCTTCCTAACGCTAACCACTCCGTTAGTGTAGTGGGTGCTTTTTACGTGCCACACGCACAGGTGCCAGACGGGGCTGGCAAACGGCCACGGACGGATGGTGCTTTTTACGTGCCACCGGCACGGAGGCCAGGTGAGGCTGGCAACGGCCAGGATCGGATGGTGCTTTTTATGTGCCACCGGCACGAAGGCCAGTCGGCAGTCGGGGCGGCGCTGGCAATGGACATGGTCGGGTGGTGCTTTTTACGCGCCACCGGCACAGAGGCCAGTCGGGGCGGCGCTGATATATATATATATGTATATATATTTATATATATATATATATATATATAATATATATATATATATATATATATACACACATACATATTACATGCACATATGGATATATTCATATACACATATACAAAAATATTTGGTTCATCTATATGCTGTCTGTCTATCTCTCTCTCTCTCTCTCTCACTCTCTCTCGATATATATATATATGTATATATATATATATGATATATGAATTTGAAATGGAATATTGAATAGCTGGCCCCCCTTTTTTTGTATTTTCCTGTCCTGTCAGATTAAGTCCTTTCCCACCTCCCTTGTCCAACCCCCAACGCCCACCTGCCTACATTACATTCATATTCATCGCCTGTCTCCCCATCCACCCTGCCTTTCCCCCTCTCTTTCTACTCCCCCCTCACCACCTCGGCCCTTACCCTACATGCCCCAGTTATGTATGTTTATGGTCTGATGGCTATATAAGACAGATGTTACTTAATATCCTTTTGGAAAGTGTATACAATTATTTTGAGTTAAGGAGAGAGAAAGAGGGAAATAGAGAGAGAGGGAAAGAGAGAGAGAGAGGGAAGAGAGAGAGACAGGGAAAGAGAGAGAGAGAGGGAAAGAGAGAGAAGAGAGAGGCATCAAACATAAGGGCCATTCATTGGACTCTACAGGATCATCACTAACACCACCACCACCATGTCACCATTGTCGACAGCATCATCATCATCATCACCACCACCAACACCAGCATCATTGTCGTCAACATCCTCCTCCTCATCATCATTATTATCGTCATAACCACCTCCGTCATTACTACAACCACCACTATCACCACCTCCACCACCACCACCACCACCACCACTGTTGTCATCATGGTCGTTGATATTGATTGTTAATGATGTTGTCATCCTAATTGTTATTTTCACCATTGTCATTGTCATCACCATTATCATCATTGTCATCATTCTTATAGTTGAAATAGTCCCAGCAGAAATTGTTGCATGGCTTCTCATCAGAATTTATTGTTCTAGCTACTCCAAAAGAAGTGCTTTGTTGCAGTTATTGCAGTGGCCGACTTGTTGTTAATGTCATTACTGCATGTATCCAACAATTGTTTCTTGTCTCATCTGTCTACCCCAACAGAAGTTGTTCTTGTTATTGTAGTTACCCCCCCCCCCCACCTACTTTGATGATATTGTGCTGAAGTTATCCAACAGTTGCTACTGCTGTGGTTATCCCAACAGGAGTTATTCTCATTGCAGTTGTCCACTTCTGAAGAAATTTTGCCTAATATAATGATTTTAATAATTGCTATTTAATCTGTTTAGGCTTAATTGAAACAGCTGTAAGAGACTATGTTTGATTTTTGCAGATAATAAGATTTTTATTAAATGCTATATCTCCATTTTCTTACTTTCTTTTGAATGTTCATAAATTATGGTTTATATATAAACCTATTGTTTTATGAATATTATTATTCACAACAAATATTAGGTATTGAACCAGTAATTCATTGGATGATACCATCCCTTAATGAGGCTAATTTAACCTCTTATTGTATATATATGTATATATATATATATATATATATATATATATATATATATACATATATTTACATATATACATACATATATATACATACATATATATATATATGTATGTATGTATATGTGTATCTATCTATCTATCTATCTATATATATATATATATATATATATATACATATATACATATATACGATGGGCTTCTTTCAGTTTCCATCTACCAAATCCACTCACAATCCCAAGGCTATAGTAGAAGACACTTGCCCAAGGTGCCATGCAGTGGAACTGAACCCGGAACCATGTGGTCAGTACTTACCATACAGCCACTCCTGCGCCTGGTAGAAAGAATTGTAGCTTTGTAGCTACTCTTTAGTTGTTCATGTTGTTACTGCAGCTATCTAAGAATTGTTACTGGCCTGACAGAAGCACCAGTAGAAGAAGATCCATACTGTTGAAGCGACAACAGAATGTCTTTGATTCTCTTCAGCTTAAAATTTGAAATAATGGTTTGGAAATCTTGGCCATGCATGCTATGCCTCAAGGATCTAGGAGAGTATTGCATATTCCATTCAGAATGTGGTCTGCATCTAAGATACTTAACAGCAGTAATGTAGATGGGAGGTGTGTCAGCAGGATGGACGGTCTGCTCCAAGTAATGCCTTTAAGGGGTAGGATAGCACTTTTGAGTCTGCTGTATAAGCCTGTATAGGCTTAGGGGCCCAGAGGTGGGTGGCAAAAAATACAAGGGCTGCCTCAGGGGTGGCGTACACTCTAGCAAGCCACAACTTATTGACATCATTATCACCATCATCATCATCATCATCATCATCATCATCATTGTTGTCTTCATCTTTGTCGTTTGTAGCTCCACCCTCTCCCACTACCATCAATGTCATTGAAATCATCTCTTTTTTTTCATTGTCATCATCATCATCATCAACAACAACCACAGGACGAATCAATCAGGTTGGTAGGCCATCAGAGGATGAGTTCGGTGTTGGTGTTGGGTGGTGGAATGGTCGAATGACTACGGTAGCAGCAACAGTAGCAGCAGGAGCAGTAGCAGCAGCAGTAGCAGCAATGCCAATGCTGCCAGTGGTGTTGGAGGAACAACAACAACAACAAGAAAAAAAGCAAATCTTATGTTAGGAAACCTACCAAGGGACTGCTTGCGTTAGGGAAACATATCTAGGGACTCTACTGCATGTGTGTGCTTGCTCTCTCTCCCCCTCTCTCCCCTTCTCTCTCTCCTTTCATCTCTTTGTCTCTGACTTCTCTATCTCCACCCTGTTCTAATCCTGCACAATTTTTTTTTATTTGTTTATTCTGTTATTCTTGTTCTTGTTATTGTGGTAGTTTATAACGGAGGTGGGGGGACAGGGTCTTTTGTCTTAGTCGTGCTTGTTGTTGTTGTTGTTTATTCACTTAACGATAACCAGATGTATGTATGTTTCTGGTGGAGGGAAGTGCCGGTTGGTTGGAGGCGGTCGGTGATGGGTGAAAGTCAAGGAATGAGGAGGGAGGCAGGGAGGCGGGGACGGTGTGTTCCGGTGTTAGTGTGTGCAATGTGTATGCACGCATATGTGCGTGTGTGTGTGTGTTTGTGTGTGTGTGTGTGTGTTTGTGTGTGTATGATTGTGTGTGTCCGTGTGTGTGCTTGTGTGTGTATGTGTTTGTGTGTGTGTGCACGTGTGCATGCGTGCTTGTGTATGTGAGAGTTAGTGAGAGTGATAGGGATAAAGAAAAAGAGAAAAGGATGTTTAAAGGCAGCAAAAGGGATGAAGAGAGGGAGAGAGAGAAAGAGAAAAAGCGAGAGACAGACAGACAGAAGGGATGTTTGAAGGTAGCAAAAGAGAAGGGCGAGGGGTGGAGGAGGTGGAGAGAAAGAAAGAGAGAAAGGTGAAATAAGAGAAAGAAGTGAAAGAGGGAGAAAGGGAGAGTGAAAGAATGAGAAAGAGTAACAAAGAAAAAGAAACACACAATAAACACATACACATACTCACATACTCTCTCTCTCTCTCTCTCACACACACACAGAATTCAAAGAGAAAGAGACAGACAGGAAAGTGTGAAAATGTGAAAATGAGAAAAAGAGAGAGAGAGAGAGAAAGATGGAAAGAGTAAGAGAGAGAAAGAGAGAGAGGTGGGTAGACCTCCCCTTCTCCCACTTCACTACTCGGGGGGGGGGTCTATCTACCCTGTTTGGGGCAGGGGATGGGGTGAGGCGAAGATAGAGGGAGGTTGGTAGTGGGTCGGGGTTAGTTACCAATGATTTACAATTAGTGTTATTTTGTCAACATGTCTGCCAGGCTAAGGACAACAGTGGGAATTTAAAACTTCAGTTTTCATTTGACAATAGCCAGTCGTGGCTCATTAGCTTTGATCTGCCAACTTCTACTGGCTTCTGTGTTCCGCATGCATGTATGTATGTGTGTGTGTGTGCGCACGTGTGTTTGTGTATGTGTACATGTGTTTGTGTGATTCCTTGTCCAAGAAGGTCATCTTCTGATCTGACCCGGCATCACAGATTACATCAGATGCTTTAATGCATTGAACCATTATTATTAGGCATTGAGAATATGCGTATCTACATTTGTATGCTGTCTGTATATGTGTTTGTATGTGAGAAAATATGTATATATATAGGTGCAGGAGTGGCTGTGTGGTAAGTAGCTTGCTTACCAACCACATGGTTCCAGGTTCCGTCCACATGGTTCCAGGTTCCGTCCCACTGCATGGCACCTTGGGCAAGTGTCTTCTACTATAGCTTCGGGCCAACCAAAACCTTGTGAGTGGATTTGGTAGACGGAAACTGAAAGAAGCCTGTCATATATATGTATATATATATATATGTATATGTGTGTATATGTTTGTGTGTTTGTGTTTGTCCCAACAACATTGCTTGACAACCAATGTTGGTGTCTTTATTTATGTCCCCGCAACTTAGCAGTTTGGCAAAAGAGACCGATAGAATAAGTACTAGGCTTACAAAGAATAAGTCCTGTTCGACTAAAGGTGGTGCTCCAGCATGGCTGCAGTCAAATGACAATCAAATAAATGAATAAAGGAATAAAAGAAAAAATATACACATAATATTGAGTGCCTATATGCACATGTGACTGTTTATATATATATATATATATATATATATATATACACACACACATGAATAAGAATATAATTGTTTTAAATAGCAATCAAATCATGTGGCAGTATGGGAAGAAAATCCTTATTGGTATTAAAATTATAAATAAGGGTATCTAAGAGATACTACCTTGCTTGAAATAGCAGTAAAAACCTGACTCTGAAACAACTGAGCTGGTTGCTGTATATATGAGTATTTGTATGTTATGTATATATAATATATATATATATATATATATATATATATATTATATTATATACACATATATATATATATATGTATATATATATATTATATATATATATATAATTAATATATATCTATATATATATATATATATATATATACTCAAAATAATTCACACAGGTATAGAGGGAAAATAACGAAGATCACACGTACATCGATTACTTGAGAACACCGTTTCTAGATTAGTTGAATATAAAGATCAACATTTCCTTCGTCAGCTCAAGATTTCTTTAGATTGGATTTGAGAGCACTAAAAATCGAACATACCCGTCTGATATGAGTAATCCCAGACAAACCATCTTCGACCGCTAGTACCAACGAATTCAAAAGTACAAACGAGGCTTTGCATGTATATATATATATATATATATATATGTATATATATATAATTATGTACAGTTAATGGTACATCTCATTGACAATGACATATGGTTTTATACAGAGCCAGAAATCCAGGGTCTGAAATTATCCAGATTGCACTGGTTTTATTTATCTGTTTGTCCTTTCACCTTGTGCTGTATTGAATACTTGATGTGGTTTTAGAGTCAGGATTTGACTGCTATTTCAAGCATTGTGGTATTTCTTAGATACCTTTATTTATAATATATATCATCATCATCGTTTAACATTTGCTTTCAATGCTAGCATGGGCTGGACGATTTGACTGAGGACTCGCGAACCAGATGATTGTGCCAGGCTCCAATCTGATCTGGCAGAATTTCAACAGCTGGATGCCCTTCCTAATGCCAACAACTCCAAGAGTGTAGTGGGTGCTTTTAAAGTGCCACTGGCACGAGGGCCAGTCTGGCAGTACTGGCAACGACCACGCTCAAAAATGGTGTTTTTCACGTGCCTCCTGCACAGGAGTCAGTCCAGCAGCACTGGCAACGACCTCACTCGAATGTTTTGTTCACGTGCCAGTGAGGCAATGCTGACAACGATCACACAAATGGTGCTCTTTACATGCCAGACAGCTGCTCTGGCAGTGATCCCGCTTGGATGGAGCTGTTAGAGCTCCACTGGCATGGGTGCCAGTCATCGAATTTGGTTCAATTTCGATATATATATATATATGTATTTAAGAAACACACAAAATTCTGTGCTGATATATATATATATATATATCAGCACGGAATTTTGTCAGTCGTCATGGTTTCAAAGTGATGAAAATATTTTGGCAAATTAAATTTAAATGTTGAAGTGAATCTAACAGTTTTTGTGTGTTTCTTAAATGGTTTATAAACACCTTTCAATTGTTTTCGTTCCAGCACACGATCTCAGATTAGGTCACTTGCTATGCAAGTAAATCCCAGTATTATATATATGTATGTATATATATAGATGGTGTATCTGAAATTTAAAGTGCACTTTAAATACAAACCTTTGACTCTGCAACACTGTATATAAATTCTCTACTGAGAATAACCAAGTTTAAAAATCTGCTGGATCTCACTCATAAGGGAATCTTACATTGCTTATAAACTCTATATTTGGAAGAACTCATTTTAAACTCTGTTGGACGTTTGGACTTTACTTATAGGATATTGAAATATTGCATATATACCATTATGCCTATAAAATGGATTTACAACTTCAATATCCATACATATCTTGCCTCTATTTTCTTTCTTCCACCTCACTCTCTATTTTGTATCACATCTAAACTAACTATGACTTAACTTTCCTCTCACACCGTCTCCGATGAAGGGATATTATTAATAAATATCCTAGAAACAGCTGTAAGACATTCTATCTATAAATTCTCTAATATCTATACAGCCTTGGTTTTTTATCTTATTACGCAAAAAATTCTAATATATATATATATATATCTATATATATATATATATATAATAATATATATTGCGCCTCCATATATATATATAGTAATATTATTATTAATAATAATAGTAGGGAATATGATTCCAACTTACAGGGAAAAATTCAATTTAGCAATACTAAATCAAATTTCACAATATATAATATATGTATATAATTAAGAGAAATAACCTCTATTAATTAATTCAACAGTGAAAGATATTATCTACACCATATAAAAAAAAAATTAAATATACTATAATAAATATTATTAAAAAAATCACTAAATTAAATAAACATTATATTAACTACGTGTGTTAATGATTTTTTGAATAGTATTTATTACAGTATATTTAAATTGTTTCTATATGGTGTAGATAATGTCTTTCACTATTGAATTACTTAATAGAGGTTATTTTTCTTAATTATATACATATATATGAGAAGCTTGTTGCATATATGTGTATGTATACCCCCCCCCCACATATATATAAATATATATATGTATTTACACACACACATATGCAACAGGCTTCTTTTCTTTCAGTTTCTGTCTATCAATTCCACTCACAAGGCTTTGGTCAGCATGAGGCTACAAAAGAAGAAATTTTCCTAAGGTTCCATGCAATGGGACTGAACCCAGAACCATGTGGCTGGGAAGCAAATTTATTACCACACAGCAACACATGGTATGATATTGATCAGTAACTTATATCAAATTGTTTTGTTATTAAGGTTTACAATGACTTTTTAAAATGTTTTTTTTGAAACTTTGCTAGCAAGCAGTTTTACATTTGAATGAGGGTAAAATTTCACCTGGGGGGGGAAAGGGGGATTCCCTGCCCTTGTATAATAGCTCCTGTGTTAAGTGTTGACTTGGAGAGATGAGCAAGATGAACACAGTCTGAGATAAACAATTATTGTGCCTCTGCATTTATTGTTGGCGGTGTGCACCCAAGCATGGCGTCTGGGATTAATGAAGTCTATAGCTTACTGCTACTCCTATGTTTGTATATGTGCTTTCTATATTCGTCTGGAATGAGTGGGAGGGATAATGTTCTTACAATAGTGTTGTAGTCATGTTTTGGTGGGTGTTGTAGAAGCGTTTGGCTGTTTTCGGATGACTGAATACGCAGTGACGGGTAGGGGTACCTATGCTGGAACTTGCTGCAGCAGTAAATTCTATCCTTGTGCAGGTGGTCTTCCGATTTGTTTTCTAGGTGGTCTGTGGGAGTGGACTGTGTCTGTAGTCTGTGCTGTTTTATTTTGTACTTCTTTATAGTCTGTTGTATAGAGATAAACGGCTCAAACAAGACCGACATAATCCATAATGGTTCCAATATATTGTTTGTATGTCAGAGTTATTTATTTATTTTTCCGTGGTGCCCATGAATATTTGCAAGGAATGCTTTGAATAATGTTTTGCTTTCTTTATTGCCTTCTATGTCTGCTATTTTTACTCTTTTACTCTTTTACTTGTTTCAGTCATGTGACTGTGGCCATGCTGGAGCACCGCCTTTAGTCAAGCAAATCGACCTCAGGACTTATTCTTTGTAAGCCTAGTACTTATTCTTATTTCTTTACTACCCACAAGGAGCTAAACACAAGGGAGGCAAACAAGGACAGACAAATGGATTAAGTCGATTATATCGACCCCAGTGTGTAACTGGTACTTATTTAATCAACCCCGAAAGGATGAAAGGCAAAGTCGACCTCGGCGGAATTTGAACTCAGAACGTAAAGACAGACGAAATGCCGCTAAACATTTCACCCGGCGTGCTAACGTTTCTGCCAACTCACCGCCTTTATTCTATCAGTCTCTTTTGCCGAACCGCCAAGTTAAAGGGATGTAAACACACCAGCATTGTTGTCAAAAAGTTTGGGGGACAAACACAGACACCAGACATATACACACTCATACATACATAATATATATATATATATATATATATATATATATATTTATATATATATATATATTATATATATATACGACGGGCTTCTTACAGTTTCCGCCTACCAAATCCACTCACAAGGCTTTGGTTGGCCCAAGGCTATAGTAGAAGACACTTGCCCAAGGTGCCACGCAGTGGGACTGAACCCAGAACCATGTGGTTCGTAAGCAAGCTACTTACCACTTATTCTTTTATCTTTTATTTGTATCCATCACTTTCGACTGTGGCCATGCTGGAGCACTGCCTTAAAGGGTTTTTTTAGTCGCAGAAATCGACCCCAGGATGTATTTTTTGTAAGCCTAGTACTTATCCTATCAGTCTCATTTTACCACACTGCTAAGTTATGGGGACATAAGTATGCCAACACCAGTTGTCAAGCAATAATGCAGGACAAACACAGACACAAAAATACATACACATAGATATGTACATATACTGTATTTTAACGTGTATAAAGAACCCTCGTGTATAAGGAACCCCTAATTTTGGGGATTTTAAATTTTGAAAAAAGGGTTCCATATACACGTTAAAATACAGTACATATAAGATGAACTCCTTTCAGTTTCTGTTGACCAAATCCACACACAAGGCTTTGGTTGGCCCTGGGCTATAGTAGAAGACACTTGCCCAAGGTACCATGCAGTGGGACTGAACCTGGAACCATGTGGTTGGGAAGCAACCTTCCTACCACACAGCCACTCCTAGAGCTAATGCATGTAATTCCTTGTAGTTTTGTTGTCTGTGAGCATAGATGTACAACATGGCTTTGTGTTTAAGAAGTGTTCTTTGCAACTATGTCATTTCAGGTTCAATCCCACTGTGCAGCACCTTGGGCAAGTATCTTTTCCTACAGCTCTAATTCAGGCTGGCCAATGCTTTGCAAGTGAATTTGATAGATGGCAAACAGTGTAGAAGCCCACCGTTATCATCATCATCATCATCATCATCATCATCAATTAACATCAATTAACAACTGTTTTCCATGCTGGCATGTGTTGGATGGTTTGATCAGAGCTGATAAGCTGGAGAGCTGCACCAGGTTCCAGACTGATTTGGCTTGGTAGATACACACACACACACACACACACACACACACACACACACACACAACACACACACACATATTTATATAGTTGAAATTACAGAAAAACAAGAAAAAAGCAGGTGTATGAAAAACAAGCAGGTGTATTAGTTTGATTTCCAGGAAAGCAAGAAAGTCTTTTATGTTTTGAGCTGACGCTCTTCAACAGAAAGGAATAAGAGAAAATAAATAGAGAGACAATGAAAACACCTGTAGATTTAATGGTCAAGCAAGGCAACACACACACGCACACACCAACAAACACACACATATATACATGTAGAATATATATTCTTTATCCTCTTCAGGAAATAATTTTCAAGGAATGGATTTACTGGATTTTAACAGCATAGGACTTTACATTAAACTCGTATGTATTGATTTACTGTGTGATTTGTAGCCTGGTCCATTAAAGGAGATTTTTTGTGATTACTGTTGGATTATATAAATCCATGTAGTGTGCATATATATATATATATAATTGAAAAAAAATGGAGAAAAAATACAAGAAGAAAACAACAACGTGAGGACATCGTATATGCAAAGTATTAATAAGATGCCAGGGAAGGGAAGAAAGGGTGTTTTATGTTTTGAGCAAAGCTCTTCTTCAGAAACAGGAGACAGAGGAAAGTCGAGAGAAAAGGAAGACGGAGGAATAAATGTCGACAACAATATAGTTACTTATATATATACGAAAAATAAGACAAGATATAAAATGCTAAAATAATTTTATCCCGATGAATGTTTTAGTACCGGTTTCAGCCTTTGTGACGTTTTCAACTTAGATTAAAGCATGAAAAATAATTAATTTGTGCAAAAATTAAATGAAATGTTTTTTTAAAAATATTTCCATAGTTTTCAAATACAAGGGGCATTTTCCTTTTTTTCTGTCTGTCTCTGTCTCTCTTTTTTACTTTTGTGGGTTCTAGGTAGTTAGCAGCAGCTAGGTTGATATGAATTCTTGTCTTTGTTTAAGCAGTAGTAGTAGTAGAGAAAGGAGGTGGCGAAGAAGAAGATGAAGAAGAAGAAGAAGAATGCAGGAGTGGTATGACAGTAGCAGGATGTGGGTGTAATCCTCTTAAATGGTCAAGCGACCTAAAAGTGACCCGTTGTGATTGTAATAGTAGTGATTGGAATTGTTCTGGATAAATTTATGTTAAGTGACTTTTTGAATATGTTGTTTTTAATATTTGTGTGGGTGTTATTCTAAATGACAGTGTCATTTGTGGTGGATGCATTCAAAAGGAGTTATTGCTTCACTAACATCTTCAACTAATTAGCTATGTGATTAACAAGCTCGTTTCTAACTGTGTGTACTTGGGTTCAGTCCCACTGTGTGACACCTTAGGCAAGTGCCTTCTCAACCACATTGTTTCAGGGTTCAGTCACACTGTGTGGCACCTTGGGTAAGTATCTTCTATTATAATCTCTGGCTGATCAAAGCCTTGTGAGTGGATTTGGTAAATGGAAACTGAAAGAAGCCTGTGTTATATATATATATATATATGCATATATTTATGTGTGTGTTTCTGAGTCTGTTTGTCTCCCCCCCCATCACCACTTGACAACCGGTGTTGGTGTGTTTACGTCTCTGTAACTTAGAAGTTTGGCAAAAGAGACCAATAGAAGAAGTACTAAGCTTAAAAAACAAGTCCTAGAGTTGACTTGTTTGGCTAAAACCCAGCAAGGCAGTGCCCCAGCATGGCCACAGCCAAATGACTGAAACAAGTAAAAGTATAAAAGAATACATGTATGTGTGTGTGTGTACACATGTATGTATGTATGTATGGTATGTATGTATGTATGTATGTTATGTAGGTATGTATGTATGTATGTATGTTGTATGTATGTATATATAGTATATATGTAAGTATGTATATATATATATATATATATATATATATGTATATGTATATATATATTGCCAACAACCAAGTCCACTTGCAAAGCTTTGACTGTTCTGTGCCTGAACCCAAGACCACACTGAAACGAGCTTCTTAATCACATAGCCAATTAGTTAAAGATGTTAATGAAGCAATAATTCCTTCAGATACTATTTATTTTTGGTGTATGTTTTGTTAGGCCTTTGAAAATTCTGCCATTGTTTAAACAAAACACACGGAAGGTGGGCATTTTGTGTTTCTGCTTTTGTGTGCTTGTGGTTTTACTGGCTAAGTTTGGCAAGCATTTGAAAGCGGAACTTAGTTCTTTTGGAGTGTAAGTATTGAAGTAGTCATATCATGTGATGTAGTGTGGCAGTTGATAGAGTTGTTGATGGTAATTACTTTGACTATTATTTTATGGTTTATACTGAATATAAATGTTTGCCAAATTTTTTACCTTTTTTTTCAACTTTATTTCTTTGTTCTTTTCTGACTAATTACTTTATGTTGGGTTTTATTCCTGAGTGTGCAGCGTCGGCAATTTTATATTTTCGCTTGTTATCAGCTTGGCTATTTCTGTTGCATGTTTTATGTTGCCTCGTGAGATCTGCTTCTGAAATTATCTTATTGTGTTTATTGTATACTGCAGTGGTATATGTCGATGACTTTGAATTTGAAAATGCTGTTCTGTCTCTTGTTGGAAGCAGGTATTTTTGAAGTTTGAGAAAAATGCTTTTTTGTTTTGTTCATTGATGTCATAATGAGTCATGGTTATGGGGGAAAGTGGTCAGAAGAAGACTGGGTGATGGTTTCCTGTGTGATTATTGTAGCTAGGTGTGCATAGCAGAAAAGGTTATTGAACCAGGATTTATTGTAGCTATCTTGGTAATGAGTATGAATGTGTTGGTACAGTCGAACCAATTCTACTATATGGCTCAGAAACCTGGATGTTATCAAAGAAGCTTGAGAGGTGGTTGGATGGAACTTACACTCGCCTCCTTATGAGAGCTCAAAATCTCTCGTGGAAGTGTCATCCAACCAAAGTACAACTATATGGGAAATTACCACCTATATCATCTCTTGTGAAAGATAGAAGAGTCCAGTTTGCTGGACATTGTTGTAAAGCTGAAAATGAGGTAATTTCTATTCTTCTCCTCTGGAAGCCATCTGCTCACGATACCAGAGGGCGCACACTCTCCTACCCTGATGTAATCTCCAGGGATACAGGCATCCAGCAACAGGACCTCCGTAATGCTATGATGGACCATGAGGTCTGGCGTAACATAGTAAATTCCATTGTCTCGACCACGGTCGAACAGTGAATGAGTGAGTGTTGGTATGAGTTGCCTAGGAAAAATAAGGTATTTTGATGTGATGCTGTTGTATAACCTGTGTGTTATCTGAATTGTTTTTGTACCAAAATGTGTTATGCCCAATGAAGTTTTCACTAGTAATGCTTTATAGGACTGTTTTAATTTGGGATGTATAGCCAGGTGGTATGGTTAGTGAGATTATTGAGTGCAATGTATATGTTCAATATGTAATTGTTTTCTATTGCTGTACACTAAATATTTGCATTTGTAATATATTATCATGCCCCAATAGTATTTGAGTGTCCCTTTTGCTATCTATGTACTGAATGCATGATGGGATGCACATTTTGAAACTTTCATTGTCATTTGTTATTGCCTGTCTTTTGGGAGATATAATCTCCGGTACATGCACACCAGGGATTTTTTGGTAACTGATGATCTGGTATCTTCTTCAATCAGGATAAATTACTTGAGGGAACTTAAAATTCCAATGGCTACATTCTTGTTTACTGTGAGACCACAGATGGTGTTATGTGTACTGTATGTTTACATGCATTATTTACACTTCATGTGTTAACAGTGACACCATAAATTTGGGAGATCCTCTGTTTATTGAGCCTAGATTTACCATTAGCTATGGTTACTAATGGTAAGAGAACTTCAAGCATCAGTGGTAGTGCCAAACATAAACAGCAATCCATATTGATCCAGCATAAAGTGGAACTGTTGAAAAAATGAGTTATGGTGTTTCAGTAAATTAGCTGTGTGATGCTTTGCTTATGACAAGGTAAAAAATTTGGCAAAGATTTACATTCAGTATAAACCATCAAAGATGATGACAGCATCGATCCAAGACACTCATACTCCACTTCTGGTGCATTGTTTCTCATGGAAGCAGATGTGGCTGACAAGACCGATATGAGGTACGCAGATCCTGTGGCACTGAGGGCTAGCATATAATTAGGAGGTTAGAGCTGTATTAATGAATTATTGTTACATAGCTGTAGATGTTGGTGTAGTAGCTACCATGTGTGCCAGCCAGAGTGGCCCTTCAGTTTGCCACCCCTGGGTTACCACAAAAAATACACATTGCTTACGGCAGACCCAAAAGTGGTGCCACCCTGATAAAAGTGTTACCTGGGGTGGACCACCCCACTCCACACCCCTTGTTCGAAATTTCCCCAAGACACCTGCTGAAGGCTGGAGGGTATATCAGCCGAAACATTGTGTTAACAACAAACAAAATGAGGACAAATATCCATCAAGTGTAAATAATGTAAATAAGAGTTTTAAATGTTATTAATATATGCATGTTGATATTTATGTCATGCATGGGGAAATTTTTATTTACTTTGATGAAAGTGTTTCCTGAGGTTGATTTTGGAGTATTGTAATATTTATATAGCTTTGAAAGCAGCGAGCTGGCAGAATTGTTAGCACGCCGGGCGAAATATTTCATCTGCCGCTACGTTCTGAGTTCAAATTCCGTCGAGTTTGACATTGCCTTTCATCCTTTCGAGGTCGATTAAATAAGTACCAGTTATGCACTGGGGTTTGATATAATCGACTTAATCCATGTGTCTGTCCTTGTTTGTCTCCTTTCGGTGTAGCCCCTTGTGTGTAGTAAAGAAATAAGTATTGTTAGCATGTTGGACAAAATCCTTAAATGGCATTTCGTTTGTCTTTACGTTCTGAGTTCAAATTCCACCATGCTGGGATATTTGTAATTATTTCAATGTTTTTTTATACAAAAGCACTATCTTAAAAAAGGCAAAAAAAAAAAGAATGTTCTCCCTTGATGTTCATTGATGAAGTATATCATGTGTTTGTCTTTCCTTTGTTGATTTTTCATCATTTGACTGTCCTTTATTTTAGGAGTGAACTTTTTAGAGTATTTTCTTCTTCTTCTTCTAAAGATAGAAAAGAAAATAGTTTGATAGATTTATTTGGTTGCTACTTCTAGAAAGAGCACAAAGGCAATCCCTTGTTGGCTCATAGAGTTATGTGTTTTTGATGTTGAAGACTATGTTTTGTGTATCTGTATGTATATGATGTTGAAGAAAGTATGCTTTTCTAGAGCTGTGTGTATGTTGCAAAACGTGTTTTTGTAAAGCTATATCATGTTGAAGTGCATGTATTTGTGTTTATAATGTTGTGTATATATTTGTAATGTATGTTGAAGAGTATGTGTTTATTGAGGTGCATGTATATAAATTTGAAGAGAGCGTATTTGTAGTGCTGTGCATATGTTGAAATGTATGTGTGTATAGTAACGTCTGTATATTATATTGAATGGTGTATTCTTTTGAACGTATTGAGATATATATAACTAAGTATGTTTAGAATGTATACATGCATGTGTGTGTGTGTGTGTGTGTGCTTGGATTCAAATATGCAAAATAAAACATTCTCCTCCTATGTAGGAGAATAACAATGGGGAATTTCCTGTAAAAGAAATTAGATTAGCTTTGTGGCAGAAACAGTTAGATAAAAGAGATAAGAAGTGTTTGGGAGATGAAACAAAGGGTGAAAGAAAACTGGTGTACAGAATGTGTAAAAGAGATGGAAGAATTTTTGACTAAGAGAGGAATAAACATTGCCCAACATACACGTATATATATATACTTTTATATATTATTTATATAATTATTTAATTGAATGCCACGCATCTATTTCCAAGTAAGTTTATCTTAACCTTTTTGATGCAACTCTATACTGTTGTCTCCCCCATCCTTCACTAATTCCCTTTTTCTCTCTTTCACCATTTTCTATCTGTCTCTCTTTCCCTTCTTTCTCTTTTTCTCTCTCTCATTGCTCAAACGTGACCATCGTCCATCTTTCTTTTCCTCACGTGACCATCTTTCTTTTCCTCTAGGATGTCCTAAGGACTGGACGTCTTCTATATCTCTCTTCTATCTTTTCTCTTTACAAAGTAAATATTTCTCCAACTTTCATTATTTTACCCTCGTTCTGGCCTAATGACCCTCCATGTTTGGATTTGGTTGTATTATATGTTACAGAGCAGACAATCTACGTTTGTAATGGTGATTCCTTTGTTTTGTGATGTCTTGTCATGCCTGGTAAGTTATAGATCAAATACTAGTAATATGCTGAGGTTCACCACTTTTTCTTTCACCATCTGTTCTGTTGAGACAGACAGACCAATAGACAGGCAAAACGACAGACAGACAGATAGACAGACAGACAGACACACAGACACACACACATCTGAAGGCCAGAGAGAATCTAATCGCCTTTACATGTAGAGTACATCCAGTTATTTGAAATTGAAGCAAGTTTCCCTCTATTGCTACTCTGAGGTTTCACTTGCATTTTTCAGAATTGTGGGAAATGCATGCATGCATGCACACACACACACACTCACTCACACACACACACATACACACACTGAGGCACGCATGTACTTTTTCTCTGGGCTATCTGCTCCTTCC
>NC_042997.1:187392432-187404932 GCF_006345805.1 Octopus sinensis
GGCCGCAGTCAAATGACTGAAACCAGTAAAAGAGTAAAGAGTATATCATCATCATCACCATCATCATCATCTCATTTAAAGTCTGTTTTCCATGCTGGCATGGGTTGGACAGTTTGATAGAAGTTGACCAGCTGAAGGACTGTTCAGGCACCATGTCTGCTCCAGCATGGTTTCTATGGCTGGATGACCTTCCTAATGCCAACTACCTTACAGAGTGAACTGGTTGCTTTTACACAACACCAATATGGGTGCCTTTTATGCAGCACCAGCACTTACGAGCCTGCAAGATTAGGAGTCCTCAGCTGGAGAGGGTTGCAAGGGACACAACACACCGCTGGGAATTGAACTCACAACCTTACGATCATGAGCCGAATGCCCCAACCCACTAAGCCATGCACCTTCTCACATGTGCATATGTACAAGTGTAAGAGAAAACGTCCATATCCGTCCTTCCCCTGTCCTGCTCCTCATATGGTACTAATGTAATTATTCTTCTATGACAAGAAAAGGGAAAAAAAGCAATTAGTGTACTTACTATAAGAGAGTACGAGAGAACATTGTCCACATTAATCCAATTCGTTATTCAAAGTCTTTCGCATTTCCTAACAATAAGGGATGAGCCTGCAGGCAAGGGTAACCACTCTTATACTTAGCTTGGTGTGTCTTTTCAAGCTCAGCAAACCACCAGGGGTCTCAGCCCCTTATGTCTTTTATCTTTTACTTGTGTTACCTTGAAGAAAATTAGTTGAATGAATTGGCCTTCAGTACTTATTTTTTTTTTGTTTCAGACTGGTGCTCATTTTATCAGTTTCTTTTGCTGAACCACTAAGTTATGGCGACATAAATGCACCAACACCGGTTGTAAAATGTTGATAGGGGACAAACACAGACACATAGACAGATAATGATACACACACACATATGCGTGCATGCACACACACACACACACACACAGAGGCTTCTTTCAGTTTCCATCTCAAGTGACCATCTCCTTTCAGCTTTTGTCTACCAAATCCACTCACAAGGTTTAGTAGGCTTGAGGCTACTTGCCCAAGGTGTCAGGCAGTGGGACTAAACCTGTACCTTTTACATTTTTCACTTATTGGACTGTGGCCATGCTAGAGCACTGCCTTGAATGGCTTAGCTAAAAATAAATCAACAACAGTACTTATTTTTATTAAGCTTGTTACTTATTCTGTTGGTCTCTCTCTCTCTCTCTCTCAAATTCCGCCGAGGCCGATTTTGCCTTTCATCCTTTCAGGGTCGACAAAATAAGTACCAGCAAAACACTGGGGTTGATGTAATCGACTGGTTCCTTTCTCTAAAATTCAGGCTTTGCGCCTTTGGTAGAATAGATTATTACTACACACACACACACACATACAGAAAGAGAAAGAGAAAGCAGGGCAGATAAGCAAGAATGGGATTACTGAAGGGGAAGAAAAGTGGGGGGGAGGAGGAGGAGGAGGTGAGAGGCATTACTGAGGAGGGAGGAAGAAAAAAGAGGAGTAGGAGTAGGAGTGAGAGAGAGGGATAACTGAGGAGGAGGTAGAAAAAGAGGAGTAGGAGAGAGAGAGATGGATTATTGAGGACGAAGAAAAAGAGGAGGAGGAGGAGAGAGGGAGAAGAAGAGAGAGAGAGAGGAATTACTGAGAAGGAAGAAAAAGAGGAGTGGAGGAGGAGAGAGAGGGATTACTGAAGAGGAGGAAGAAAAAGAGGAGGGGAGAGAAAGAGACAGAGGACTTACTAAGTAGGAAGAAAAGAGGAGGGGGAGGAGGAGGAAAGAGAGGGATTACTGAGGAGGAGGAAGAAAAAGAGGAGAGAGAAAGAGACAGAGGAATTACTGAGGAGGAAGAAAAAGAGGAGGAGGAGAGGGAGAGGGAGAGAGAGAGAGAGAGATACAATAAAGAGGTAAAATGATTGACTGCGACAGAAACCCTTTTTCTTGATAATAAGTGATGGTTTTAGTCACATAAGGGGGTAGGGGAAAAAAAAGGCATTTCAACTCATCATTTCCTAATGTCATTACCCAATTTTGGAGCATACGAAATGGTAAATATGATTTGTTTTGAAGGAAGTGAATCCATTTATTCCATATTCAGAAATAGAAATCTCTCCTTCAGCCATTCTTCTGCCCAGCTTCCACCCCCCAAACCTCCTCCTCCTGCCCATTCCATCACACCCTTCCCCATCAATCTTTCCAAAGAATTTCTAAAGAAAACATTTACTACTTTACTGCATCAAATTAATTTGGGCTTTACTGCTACTACTGCTGCTGCTACTACTACTACTACTACTACTACTACTACTCCCACCACCACCATTACCATCACCACCATTACCACCACCACCACCACCACCACCACCATCACCCCCCACCACCACTACTGTTGCTGCTGAGGCTCCTGTTGCTGCTGTACATGTATAGGGAGTGTTTTAATGTTTTTATAAATAACTATAAATCTCTCTCTCACTCACCCCCCCACACACAGACATTCACAGACATTATATATATATATATATATATATATATATAAATGTATATATACATATACACACAAAGAAGATATAACCTGAGGATGGAGTATAACAGTCTTTAAAAGTAGATCACAACATTTGCATATATATATATATACAGGGGTTGGACAAAATAATGGAAACACCTAGCATCATAGCATCATAGCATCATAATTTTGAAATATCTGTAAAACCATCAAAAGCTTGTTTATTTTTATGTTTTTTAGTTTATTATTAGTGTTGCTTAATATGTTTTACTAAAATTGCTGTTCCTTTTCAGATATCATGAGAAAAAGGTAATTAAAATTCGTTAAAATGACAGATCTATCAGACTTTCAAAGAGATCAAATTGTTGGAGTTCATATGGCAGGTGCTAGCATAACGAAAACAGCCAAAATATTTGATGTATCAAGAAGTACTCTCTTGAAAGTAATGGCAGCCTTTGAGAAAGAGGGAAAAACCTCCTTATCGAAACAAAACTCTAGGTGGATGTAAAGGGTGATGTGGTTGCAGAAATTGTCTGACAGCCATGACTGGCTTCTCTTGCTTGTGTTGCCAGACATATAGGGTCTTCCAGTATGTTTGTTTTTGCTAAAAGTACTCAATGTAGATCAAACAACTTTTTTTCCCCCCTTTTTGTTGGATAACACTTACAATTACAGAGAAGATCCATAGAATTATACATAAATATATATATAAAAAAAACACAAAGGAACTTGCACTTGTCACTTATGTTAAAAATAAATCTGTTGCTGTAAATATAAACTCAAAATGGAAATCAAACAAAATGAGGCACATTTCTATTTTTGAATATAGACGCAAGTATGGATGTTTGGTTAAGAAGTGCTTCTAAGAGAAAAACATGCACCCAGCACATTTTGTAAAGTGGTTGGTATTAGGAAGAGAATCCAGCTAGAGAAAGCACACCAAAGCTGACATTGGAGCATGATTCTTGTCAGACTGTCCAATCCAACCCAGCATGGAATATGGACATTTAATAATAATAATAATAAAAATAATAAATGCCCTGATGCAGTACCAGAAAGTGGCTCTCGTGGCTTCTGATCTTAACTGATTGGAAGTGTTATCATGTACATTGTTTTGTCTTGGTATAAAAGATGGGCTACAGCAAATATTCTACTCAATACCACAATTGCTTGTCAGTTGCTTGACCTTAACCAGTTGACCATGTCCCTTATTGGCTGACGATATGTGCATCTCTGATCATGAGCAGAAGCAGTGGGGGAGCATCATTGCTGTGTGTTGAAAGGAATTCTTAGAGGTTTGGATAATTCACCTCTGGAAACATGGGTGTTTTGCTCAACATTCTTAAACAACCCTTATTCAGGACCTTTTGAGTGGGATGGGCTACTTGACCAGAAGAAAATTCTAACAGGGCCCCATCCTGCAAGGTCATGCACTGTTTATCTTGATATGAGATCACCATGTTGCACACATATGGTTGTGATGCATGTGCCTGGTGTATCCTTATCAGATGGGTAGTCATGATGGGTATGCTAGGCTTCATATATTTTACCCCAGTGTCACTTTTAATGGCATGCACTGCTCTCTCATTCAATAATAATAATAATAATCCTTTCTACTAAAGGCACAAGGCCTGAAATTTTGGGAGAGGATACTAATTGATCACATCGACCCCAGTGTTTCACTGGTACTTAATTTATCAACTTTGAAAGAATAAAAAGCAAAGTTGACCTCGGTAGAATTTGAACATTGCGATGGGTGAAATATCGCTAAGTATTTCGTTCAGCATACTAACAATTCTGTCAGTTCACCACTTTAATAATAATGATAATAATTATAATGATGATATAATAATAATAATATAATAATAATAATAATAATAATAATAATAATAGTAATAATAACAATAATAATAATAATAATAATAATGATGATGATAATAATAATAATAATAATAATGATGATGATGATGACATCAGTGATGCTGCTGCTTGTTAGAAATTCCACTCCCTTTGTCTTTTCTCCCTTTAGGATGTAAAAACAACATATCAAGTTTGCCTCTTACTATCCCCTCAGTCCATCCCCACTAACCCAGGTTCTGCTGCTCATCAGGCTGAGAAAAGCTGTATAAGTATCAGTTAATCTCCAACAGGTTTATGGTAGAGCCTTTGGCACTAGAAACACCGCTGTTGGGGTGGAGGCGGCTGTTCGCAAATGTGAGATCCATGTTTCAGAGAGCCTGTTTCAGTGCATCTTCCTTGCTATCTTTACAGAGCAGAGCCTTTTCCATTTCGTCTGCTGGGGCCAGGTAGGTAACTTATGGTAATGTTATATAAAATATATGACTTCATTTTCCTTCAGATTTAATGTGTATATGTGTTTCAAATTGTCATGATCTCACTTTACTTTTTATACTCTAGACCATTTTCTTTTTTTAAGAAATGTCTAACTTCATAGAACATTGAATTTAGCTTAATTTATTTGTCTCAAGTAATGTCATGCTGATGATTCTAAATGAGATTGAAATAGTGCTATGCATGGCTAAAAATGTGTAGATACTTTAATAACTTAATAATATGCAAGAAAATAATTTAAATGTGTATATTCTGTACACCTTTGCTCTTTGATGTGCTCAAACTTTCATATCTGCCTTAACTTAAGGTAACCAATAAAATACTGTCTCTCCTATGCTAGTTAATCATCAGGAGCACATTATGTGTGTATGTGTGTGTGTGTGAGGGTTAAATGTGGGTAAAGCATAAAGTCAGGAGATAAGTGAATACAGGTTTATTTAACCATGTGATTCATAGGGTTACAGTTGTTCCACCATTAATTTCACTAAGCTAAAAATTATATGTAAATATTGGCATTAACATTTATGTTTGACATTATACAGTACAACTGTATATTCACAAATTAATGCAAGTAAAAAATGTGAGCTCTCTCCCTCCCTCTTTTTCATTATAAAGATATATATATATATATATATATATATATATATGAGTTGGTAGCTTCAAAGCTGAAGTGAAGGCAGCATGTTCTTTGTCTATCACCTTGACTTCTTAGAGATTTTAGGTAAAATTATACTAATGTATCCATCTGTTTTAATTTAATTAAATTCTGTCTTTGTGCAGCTGAGGATTGCTCTGCATTTAAATTGATATAATGGTTGCATTGTTCAATTAAATGGAGTTGTATGAAACGATCGTACTGCATTACCTCTGGATATCCTTGTTGCTTCTTTTGATCTTAATTACATTATATATATATATGGCCTTATTAGCATGTAAGGAATCCTGTCAATGGTCTCCTCTTTGTGTATAAAAATATTTTATACACTCTTATATTTTAAAAAATAGGTGTAGGAGTGGCTGTGTGGTAAGTAGCTTGCTTATGAACCACATGGTTCTGGGTTCAGTCCCACTGGACCTTGGCACCTTGGGCAAGTGTCTTCTACTATAGACTCGAGCCGACCAAAGCCTTGTGAGTGGATTTGGTAGATGGAAACTGAAAAGAAGCCCGTCGTATATACGTATGTATACAGATATGTATGTGTGTATATTTGTTTGCATGTCTGTGTTTGTCCCCCCAACATCGCTTGACAAACAATGCTAGTGTGTTTACGTCCCCATAACTTAACAGTTCAACAAAAGAGACCAATGGAATAAGTACTAGGCTTACAAGGAATAAGTCCTGGGGTCAATTTGCTCGACTAAAGGCAGTGCTCCAGCATAGCCACAGTCAAATGACTGAAACAAGTAAAAGAATAAAAAAGTAAAAAGTAAAAGAGTAAAGAGTTATGTTTTATGACTTATATTTATGGATGTTAATCACTGGTAATAAATTATTTTAATTTATTACCCTCATATTTTCGATAGTAATATTTAATTTTGAGGCTGTATAAGACAGTTTTAAATTTCTTTATTTACTGCTGAACTATATATTTACGCTTGCACACTTAGTTTGAATCCTTAAATGGATAAAGATGTAGCTGTCTTGTACACATGGTTTTGGTATGTATTTGCAACTACATGATTTTTCATTAATTAACGATCCCACTGATGAGCTACAGTTTCCAAATTAGTGTATTTGGAAATTAATAGCAAAACTTGAGTTCAGGATTAACTAATTCATTTTTTGTTTATTCTAGTGTTATGCCTCATGAATTTTCTTTTTAAATCGTGGTTTGGGTTTTAGCTGGCTTTTTAGCATGTAAGGAGTCCTGTGAATGGTCTCTTTGTGTATAAAAATATTTGATACCCTCTTATATATAAGTGCAGGAGTGGCTGTGTGGTAAGTAGCTCTCACTTTCATGCAAGCACATAAGTGTAAGTAGAGTGATATATCAAATTTTATTGAAGCTGAGAAATTTCGCAAATCATTACTCAAGTTTCTGATCTTCAGATGAAATTAAAAGCAGCTTGAATAATACCAAACTATCAAAATGGGGCGCTTGACATAATTACACTCACCAACACATACACATTTATGCATGTGTGCATGTGTATGTATGTGTGTGTGTGTGTGTGTGTGTGTGTATGTGTGTATTTATTAATATATATACATATATATATATATATATATATATATATATATATATATATAGGAAAAAAGCAACAAGAATGGATTAAAATATCGGTACAATTGTTTCGTACGAGGACATCTTTAATAAGCTACAAAAAATGCAGTAAATACAGATGGCTCGTACTCGTCAGCCGAAAAAACATCAGAGATTCCCAAACATCAAAAGGGGTAGATACAAATGAGGGTGTAAGTTTAACTGCTTTGAAGAAAGTTCGATTCCTGGAGATCCGATCAAAGGTCTTGAACTTACAGAATTTGTGCATTCCATATATAGCTCATAGTGAATTGTTAATCAAGTTATGTGAAGAAATTTTGTCTATATATATGTATATATATATATATATATATATATATATATATATATATCATCATCATCGTTTAACGTCCGCTTTCCATGCTAGCATGGGTTGGACGATTTGACTGAGGACTGCCAAATCAGACTGGAGCCTGATGCAGCCTCCAAGCTTCCCAGATCCCAGTCGAATCATCCAACCCATGCTAGCATGGAAAACGGACGTTAAATGATGATAATGATAGGATATCGGGGGGGGGGGGTGTTTGAAAGGACAAGGTTTATAAATACAAATTAAGCACTAAATGTTGCCGGAAGTAGAGTGTGTTATATTTCTTGTAGATGAGTTTTACAGTCCTAATTCTGTTTCGATTCTAATTGGATCTGATTACAAACTCTGTGTCATCAGATTCAATTAGAATCAATACACACACACACATGCACACATACACACATACATATACATGTATGTGTGTATGCACATGTAAATCCAAACCATGCCTTCATGCGGGGTCCCCATGTTAAAATATGTTACACTCCTATGGTAATCACTCACTGTACCCCAACAAACCAATCTACATCTCCACATTTCTTCTCTTTCTCACATTTCCTCCTTCAAACACACCATGCCTTGCTCTTACTCCCCAATCCTATCCTCATGACCCTGTTCCCCTGTATCATTGCTATCTAGTAGCCCCCCCCCAACTCTATATATACCCAGGCTTTCGCTACTCACTCCCCGCTCAACACTCTTTAATCACACTTCTTTCGCAATGTCCTGCCACTTATATTATGGTGTTCGAGCTTCAAAGGTATGCTATGGCACTTGCTACCATTTATATCTCTCTCTTTCTTTACTCAACCATCCCATTTATATTCTGATCCCTGTCCCTTGTAGGTATGCCCAGCATTTTGCCACCATCTCTATCCTGCTGTCTCCCACTCTCTCTCTCCTTCTCCTGAATTTTCCTCAGGTTGGGTAACCATGTATTTCCTTTGCACACCTGTTTTTGACTTCATTCCTAATCTCTCTCTCTCTCGTTGGGTAACCTTTTACTTCCTCTACAGCAAGATACCTGTTTCTGTCTCTCTGTCTCACTATAACCTTCTCATCATCCAACACAAGATCACCGCCTCAAATGCCCTCTCCTCCCATGAAAGCTTTTGTTTTTTTGTCTTGCAAGTACTCGGTGATCCTGTCAGTGCAGGTGCCACTTGAAAGCAACCAGTCCACTCCGTAGAGTGATTGGTGTTTGGAAGGGCATCCAGTTGTAAAAACCTTGCCAAAACTGACCTCACCTGTGCTTGTGCCATGTAAAAAGCATTAAGTCCACTCTGCTGAGTGGTTAGTGTTAGGAAGGGCATCCAGCTGTAAAAATTCTGCCAAAACAGTCACAGAAGTCTGGTGCAGTCTTCCGCCTGGCTGGCTTTTGTGAAACCATCCCACCCATACAAGAATGGAAGGCAGACGTTAAATGATGATGATGATGATATATATGTAAAAAGATTCGAGCAAGTATCGCCTGACTGACCCCGAACTGGTGGCATGTAAAAAGCACCCACTACACTCTCGGAGTGGTTGGCATTAGGAAGGGCATCCAACTGTAGAAACTCTGTCAGATCAAGATTAGAGCCTGGTGCAGCCGTCTGGTTCGCCAGCCCCCATTCAAAATCGTCCAATCCATGCTAGCATGGAAAGCGGACGTTAAACGATGATGATGATGATATATATATATGTGTGTGTGTGTTTATATATATAAATATATATATATATATATATTCATTTATGTATATATAATTATTAAGTATTCTATAATGTATTTTATTTATATCTATATATTAATGCGTGTGTGTGTGTAGATCAACTAATATATTTTTACCATATACAACAGACATATGTATATTTGGACTGCCAAATATTTCTAATCTTGTCAGATTAGAAATCAAACAGAACTTCTGAATCCTCCTTTGGGAAAATCTAAGTTAGGCATCAGACTTGGCTTTGTTGTTATTGGTTATTATTCTGTTTTTAATATTTTTTGTTTCTTTTGTAAGTTTTATTTTTGTTTCACCAAATTTCAATTCAGACTTAGTGGGATTTTTTTTTTTGCTGCTTGTTTTCAACGTCTTTTTGCTTTCAAATAATAATAATAATAATAATAATAATAATAATAATAATAATAATGATGATGATGATGATGATTTCATTTATTTGCCACAAGAACGAATGATGAGGGGACAATACAGAGACTGACATAAAGTGTGGGTGTTTACATATAATAATGAAATGAAGAAAAAAGAAAATAAAGTATACACAGTAAACACTAGAAAAAAAAGGGATATATGCATAGCATACTAAGGTAAAAAAAATTACAAAAAAAAAGAAAAAGAAAATGGTGGGGAGGATGATACAGATGTGGCCCTTCCTGATGCAGGAATACCTCTAGGGATCACTGAGGAACCTCACTGTCCGAGATTTCCCTGAAATTCTTGGAGCAAGTGCCCCCTCCAATTCCTTCTCTCCAGGTCTACACTCTTGCCATTTTTGCAACTTTCTCCCACCTTTCAGTAAATTCACTCGAGGATAGCACTTCTCTCTCCATTCTCAGCTTCCTTTTGAAGTGAAATTTGGAAAGTCAATGAGTGCTCTGCCAAAGAGGAATGTATCTGCCCTCATGCCTTTCAGCCTTGTCCACCAAACAACCTCTTTCGCCACAGCCACCAGGCAAAGGAAGACTGCCTTGCCTGCCCAATTGAAGGAGAGCAATCATCACTACAGATTAGGCCAACAGACGGATCCGCCCTACATGTGACAGCAGCTATTCAACATAACCCCACAAGTCAGCAATACCCACACACTGAACAAGGGCATGCAGAATGGTTTCATCACTTTGCACGCACCTTAGACAAGCCCATCTGACAGCACATCTGTGCCTGTAAAGTTTAAACTGAACTGGTAGTAACCTCCGGTAGCACTGCCTGGCCAAGAACATCTGGAAATTATCCATGATAGTTCCCGACGGGAAAGTCCTTCAGAATAGATTAGCCAGTTCATTCTCATCAGCACCCAAAGTCTCCCTGAGAACATTGTCACGCATCCCTTCCACAAATCCTCTATAAATTTCTAAAGTGGAACGTCCACCAATTCCAATGCCCGACTGGTTGAGGGTTGTGAACATCTGACAGCATTCTAGGTGCCAGGGACCCAGTCTTGGTCTTTTCTTTACCTATGGCAGCAGCACTGCCAAGGGGATGAGCTGTGGAAAGACGAACCTCACAAATGGAGCCCACACACGCTCACCATCCAGAAATCATTGCAGGTGGCATAACCTAAGTGAATGTCTGCACATTAGGAGCCATGGCATACTTAATCTGCCACTCAGAGGATGCTGGCAACAGGCTGAGTGTCTAATCATCGGAACACATCTCTTCCACAAGAATTTAAATAAGAGACACTGCAGCCCGGTCAAGCAGAACTTGAACAAGGCATGACGATCAGGTGATAAATGATAATGGTGGCAATGTAAGCATTCACCACCTCTGCCTGACCTTTCAGGGACAGCTTTCTTTCAGCCCATTTCTGGGTAAGACTGGCCACCCTGTTTGCCATCTTGTCCCAGTTCTTATCAACCTGGAGTTCAGGACCAAACCAAGTAAAATTGTGGTCATTGCTGGTGTTTTGTAACTGGTACCTGTGCTGGTGGCATGTAAAAGGCACCCACTATGCTCTTGGAGTGGTTGGCGTTAGGAAGGGCATCGAGCTGTAGAAACCAAGCAAAAACAGACTGGAACCTGGTGCAGCTCTCCGGCTTACCAGTTCTAGTCAAACCGTCTAACCCATGCCAGCATGGAAAGCAGACGTTAAATGATGATGATGATGATGATACAGAGGTGCTTTGGGTTGTTTAGAACCTGAAAAGTAAAAGTAATTGTAAATATTTGATACAGGTAAGATAACATAGCAAAAGGGAGGAGACACCAACAATAACAACGACAACAACAACAACAGAAAGAGCAACAACAACATCAGCAGCGACGATGCTACACCACCATCATCATTGGTGGACAACACTCGACACCCTGTTGCTTGTGAGGCAAGGTAGCATTGTTAGGATTTACTTCGTTAATTAGTAACGGCTTCTGTAATGTAACACTCAGATAAACCCAGCCATACTAGATAAAAAAAACAAACAAAAACAAAAAAACATACGGATTGATTGACATCTCAGCAGCCTCTTAAACAATAGCAACATAACAAATAGTAAAGCAATATGAAATAATGCCTATGCATTTTCACATGCAACCACTCACACACACACACACACACCACACACACACTACTTATAAATTTACATGCTGTCAACAACCCTGAGTCTCTCCCACTTACTGGCTCTCCTTCAGCACACACCACAAGACACACACACATGTATATATATATATATATATATGCATACTCACTCAGTATATAAATATACATATATTATGCACACACTGTATATGTATCCATGTACATATTTATACACCAAACAAACACATATATGCATGTGTATGTGTGTGTGCATAAGTATATATATATATATATATATATATATGTATACATTCAAACATTGTATATGCATGTATGTGTATGCATATGCACACATACTTACATAGATACATACATTCATAGATACAAATATACATTCATACATACTCATACACACAAACACATGCAATATAATCAAGTACATACTCAGACAATATATCATACATACGCACATGTATCTGTGAGTATGAATGTGTGTGCATAAATATATATATTTACATACAAACACTGTATAATACATACATACATACATACATACATACATACATACATACATACATACATACATACATACATACATACATACATACATGCATGCATGCATGTATGCATGTGTGTATACATTTACATAGACATATGCTGCCTATATACACTCATATGTGTGTTGTGTACATTTTTCTGTATGTGTAAATTAGGGCTGCACTGATAGTACTTACCACTCCACTTTGAAATCCCACCCTTTTCATGCCAGAGGTAGTAGCAGTGTGTGGGTGTGTGTGTGTATGTGAAAATTAATTGCAATTCATATCAATTTCA
>NC_042997.1:187410204-187430204 GCF_006345805.1 Octopus sinensis
ATGAATGAATGAATGTATGTATGCATGTATATATATATATGTATATACATACATATCTATATATATAATATATATATAGATAATATATATATATATCTATATATATATATATATACACACGTGTGTGTGTGTGTATATATATCTATATATATGAATGAATAAATGTATATATCTATGTATATATACATACACTGATATTGTATATATATATATTATATATGAGTGTATGTATGTATGAATGAAAAAAATATATATATATTTATAAACTCTGTAGAAACTCTGGCAAATCCAGATTGTAGCCCGGGTGCAACCATCTGGTTCGCCAGCCCTCAGTCAAAAATTGTCCACCCATGCTAGCATGGAAAGCGGACGTTCAACGATGATGGATGATGATGATGATATATATATATATATTATTAATGAATATATATATGTATATATATATGTATGAATGATTGTATATAGGTGTATATGAATGAATGTGTGTGTATATATATATGAATGACTATGAATATATGTAGATATAAGAAGGAATGTATGTATATATATTTTTGAATGTATGTGTGTGTATATTATATATATTTATATATATGTATGAATGAATGTATACATGTACATGTATGAATGAATGTATGTATTTATATATATATATATGAATGAATGCATATACATATATATAATATGTATATGAATATATATGTATGCATGTATATATGTATACATGTATGAATGTGTGTGTATATATATACATATATATGTACACACACACATATGACACAATGCATATATATGTATATATATATATATATATATATATATGTATAAAATAATTTATATATAGATATCTATCAGTTAATGTCTGCTTTCTATGCTCTCAAGTGTTGGACAGTTTGACTGAAAGCTGGTCAGCCAGGGGCTGTACCAGTTTCCATTCAAGATCTCTACATCTAGATGCCAATTGTGATGGTGCGGGTAGCTGTGGGTGGGAGTGCATCCATTAACTTTCACACATATATATGTATAGATGAGTGTTTATATTTTTTTAGAATGTGAATATATACATATGAATAAATAAATATACGTATGTATATAATATATATATATGTGTGTGTATTCGTATATATATATGTGTATGTATATATTTATATATATGTATGTATATATTTATATACACTTGTGTATATTTATACATGTGTGTATATATGTATATGTGTATATATATATATATATATATTTATGTATGTATATTTATGTATGTATACATATATATGCATTTATATATATATATATATGTATGTATATATATGTATATAAATATGTGTATGTATATATATGTATATAAATATGTATATATATATGTATGTATATATATGTGCATATATGTATATATATATGTATGTATATATATGTGCATATATGTATATATATATGTATGTATTATATGTGCATATATGATATATATATGTATGTATATATATGTGCATATATATATATGTATTTTTATATGTGTATATATATATATATATATATATATGTATGCGTGTATATATATATATATGTATGCGTGTATATATATATATATATATGTATGCGTGTATATATATATATATATATATATGCATGCATATATATATGTAAGGATATATATATATATATACATATATATATGTATATCATATATATATACATATATATACATGTGTATATATGTATGTATATATACATGTGTATACATGTGTATATATGTATGTATATATACATGTGTATACATGTGTATATATGTATGTATATATATGTGTATATATGTATGTATATATATGTGTATATATGTATGTATATATATATGTGTATATATGTATGTATATATATATGTGTATATATGTATGTATATATACATGTGCATATATATGTATGTATATATACATGTGTATATATATATATATATGTATGTATATATACATGTGTGTATATATATATATATGTATGTATATATACATGTGCATATATATGTGTGTATATATATATATATATATGTATATTTCTGCATTTATAAATGTATATAAATATATGTATATATGAAAATGTATGAATGTATATATTTATGTATATATCTATGTTTATATATATATATAAATATGCATAAATATGTATGTTATGTATGTTTATATGTATGTCTATATATATGCGTGTATTATATGTATATATATATATGTGTATGTATAATATAGGTATGTATATACATATACACACACATATATATACATGTATAATATATATATATGTATAATATATATATATATGTATGTATACATATGCTTGTATATGTATATATATGCATGTATATAAATATATGCGTGTATATATATGTATTTACATAAATATATATATATATATATATACGTGTGTAAATGTATGTATATATGTGGAAAGATGTATGAATGTGTATTTGTATGAATATAAGTATGCATGTATGTGTAAATGTATATATGTAAATACGTATGTGTATATATGTTTGTATTAATATATATATATGAGAGAGATTGGTATTTTATTTCAGTCCATAAATGTATGCATACTTACATACACACACACGCGTCTATATACACACATATCTATATGAAGTTATAGGTATATACACATATGCTTGTCTGTGTACATATATATAGATATGCTAGTGATTATATATGTATGCAAATATGTACTCATAAAGGGTATGACTTTATTCTTGTACGTACAGTTACATATATTACGTATGCGTATATAATTATGCATTGTGTGCGTCCGTACTTTTTTCTATAGGTGCTCGTGTATACATTCGTATATATGATGTGTATGTTTTTAATATTTATATTCTCACATGATCGTAATATCGCAAATAATCTACAACTAAGTAGAGAAACCTGTACTGTATAATTGGAAATTTACAATGTTTGCTTGTAAAATATATTCACACACACACAATTGACAATAATAATCATTATTATAGAGCATTCTAGCAGTAGTCTTATCTTGTATATTTAGTTATGAGCATACGTTTTCTCTGTGACTTAAAAAATTCCTATTATTCTCCTCCACTGCACAAGAATTGAATTATCCAATTAACATCAATATTTCTGAGCTTATAATAATAACAACAAACATTTTTCTCAGCTTTTCGCTCACAACTAGCCATTCCCCCACGACTTGCCCAACGAAATCACCAGGCTTGCGACAACGTACATATACATGAAGCTTTCTTTCCTCTCCATGAGTGCTTGGTGGTGAATTTGCGATTCTTGTGCCTCATCCATATTTAAAGCGCACACACGCATCAGTGTATCTGTGATCCCTTTCTCTCCGACTGTGCGTGTGTGTATTATATATATACACATTTACATACGTACACACACACATAGAATATATGTATGTGTGTGTACAAAAACATATGCACACACACACACGCCAGCGAAAAACAGCATTTAATACATGTAGTAGATTCCTGTTTTTTTATATTGGTTCGAAGCTGATGATTCATCCAGTTGCTTCTGTTTTTTTCTCGCTACGTGCAAGCCTTCAGGCGACATATATGTATGAGAATGAATATATATTACATATATAATATAATATATACATACACTCACTCACTCACACTTTTTGCGTGTGTGTTGTGTATTTATACACACGCATTCTCGCTCAACAATAAAATTATCCCACACAGACACGCATTACTTTCATGCAAACCCTAAGGTTTTTTCTGCCTTCAGTTGTACTTTAAACATTCGATTTGTTTCGAATAGTCTTTCTTATGAAGCAAACATTTGCGAAACAGGGTTCAAACAATCTACTACTGGTTCTTATTTTATATCAATGAAAGATGACGTTTCTCCGTGGGGTTCGAACGAAGTTTATTTTACCAAACATACATTGTATGAAAGCAGTAAATCTAGTGTCGAACGGTGGACCGCCTCGGCATTGTCAATTATTCTCTTTTGTTGCTTTTTTAAAAAATACTCGTGGACCCTCGTAATGTGGGTGTGTGTTTCAGAGTATTTCAGGAGGTTCTTGTTGCATCCAGATCTATTTTTCTTTTTTTCTTCACTTCGTTGTCATTCCAATTCGAACTACTTTCACTTCGCTTCACGCACGAAGTTGATTTATTCCTCTTTAGGAAAAAGCATGCAGGCTTATAAAATTTCTTTTACTTTTCCGTTTCTTTTTCCTCTATAATATCTGAACATCTCTACTTAGAATGGATTTAATTAATTTTTATGTTACTAAGGCTCGTGTGAGTGTGCTTAAAACATAGAAGATAATTCTCTGGTCTCTCAACTGAACGAACGGTCATCATGGCAGGAAAAATTGGAAAAAAATTAGGAAAAATTCTCTCTTGTGACGAGATACAAGATCCTCTGTTATATGGTTTTAAAGGGATACGGGCATTATTCGTTCTTAGGAATACTAGTGACTATAATGAAGGTTAGGAATTTTTCTTAGGAAGGGGCATATACACTGTATTACTATTTGAAACAACATTCACTCACGCAGGTTTTGTTCTCCGAACGTGGAAAGAGAAATGTAAAAGTTTAGCACTGTTTACATAATCTTCAGTAAACTGATGAAATAAGAAATATTATCTATCTCTCCCTCTTCTCTCTCTCTCTATATATATGCGTGTGTGCACATATATATATATGCACACACGCATATACACCCCAGAGTAAGCACATAAATGTGAAACAAGGTGGGGGAAAAATAGTACTCGAGTACCGGAGGTAGAGTAAATATGCTATATTATTAAAGCTGCAAAACCATCACAAAAAACTGTTACTCAGAGTTTCAAGTTCCCGTTCGTCGACCCAAACTGTCCGACGAACGGAAACGAGTAACAGTTTTTGTGATGTCTTTGCCTCTTTATTAATAAAGTGTGTATATATATATATATATATATATATATAATTAAATATACAAAAATTTAGTTATGTAAACCTACTGCTTCTTTACCTCCTAGTACCAACAGTTTGTCAAGTTTATCCTATTTAAACTGTAATTAAGTTATACCTGTGTGTATGTATGGCATCGAGGGAAGATTATGCGTGTGTGTAAACACGTTATGTATTTTGACGTCTATCGACTACGTAGCCTTTATCATCTTTACCATCCCCTTACCACTGCTTTTCCATTCAAGTGTTCCTCTATCGACTTCAATTTCTTATGTTAACTCTCTGTATCTCCCTTTATACTGTCTCTACTCCTCCTCTTTCTGTACATTGTGAAGCATGACCAGAAAAATTAACCAGCTAACATTTATATCAGCTATTATATACATGTGTATATCTATCTATCTATCTATCTATCTATCTATCTATCTATCTATCTATCTATCTATCTATCTATCTATCTTCTATCTATCTACTATCTATCTACCTATCTATACACACGCACACACACATCTCAATGTGTCCCTGTTTAAAAGCCAAGCCAGGCTGTGACAACCAAAAGGGCCCTCTCCAAGGAGTAGAGTACCTCAGGGAACTGTCTGGGAATGGGGTACTGCTGTTTATGGTTGCTCTTTTGGACATGCCATCGGTTACACAAACACCAGCACTTGCTAGCTATGCCAACAACACAAAAGTAGTAAAAACATTCAAAGAACCTCTTGATGCTAATCTTCTACAGAAAGACCTAGGTGCCATATATATATATAAACTGTTGTGTCTGGGAAGAGTCATTTTCGTTTGGTGCCTTATAATTTAACACACAAACCAGTAAAATTTCCACTTATGTTTACTTTCCTAAAACCTTTTCAATAGTCTTGACTATTGAAAAGGTTGCAAGATGCAAAGAAAATTTTAGGAATATAAAAATAATAAGTGGAAATTTTACCGGTGAGTGTGTTAAATTATAAAGCACAAAACGAAAATGCCTCTCCCCAGACACAACAGAATATGCTTCAACGCACGAACTCACGTAAAGAATCTGGCAAACTAAATCCAGAAACGAAATATATATATATGTGTGTGTGTGCGTGTGTGTAAATGGGCTGAAGAATTCAACATACAATTTAATGCAGGAAAATTCCAAGCCCTCTGCTATTAGCTAGATTGTACTATCATGTCACAACAAAGGTACTTTGGACCAAAAGGAGCGGCAATCCCTGAGTCAAGGGATTGATATGAGCAGCAATGCCTTGTTTCACATTTATATCGCCAAGATGGGGGCAGTGTGCAGGCAAATGGCCAGCTGGATTCTGAGAACTTTCAGAACAAGGAACCAGGAAACTATGCTGATTCTATACAGGATATTGGCTTCAGTTATCTGAACTGTTGCTGTCAACTGTGGTCACCCCATAGTCTAGATTTAATAGCATAACTTGAAGCAGTCCAGCAGTGCTCTACCAGGAAGATTATATCAATGGAGTAGCTGAGCTACTGGGAGTGACTGAAAGGGCTATGACTCTTCTCCCTGGAGTGAAAATGGGAGAGATATGCAATGATATACGTATGGGAGATCCTGGAGGGTTTGACACAAAACTCTGGTGTTGAGAGCTCTACTAGCCCCTGGATTAGACATCACTGCAGTGTTCCAAAATCCCTAGCCATCCCAGCTAGAGTGAGGGCTATGTACTGCAATAGCTTGAGATTTGAGGGCCCACAGCTATTTAGTACCTAGTTAAAACTTCTGAGAGTTCTACATGGAGTAGGGAGAGATGTTTTCAATAAACAAACAGCTTGACCTCCTGCTGTCCAAGGTTCCAGATGAACCTACATCACATCGAGAAGCTCAAAAGAGGACAGTGATATAAAACTACCTCCTTCACCTAAAGCCAGTCACATTTGAATGGCCATCAAAAAAGGTGATAACACTGGCAGTGCCCCAGCATGGCCACGGTCTTTTAGCTGAAACACAAAAGAATAAAAGAATATATCCATGTACATCTGTATATGAATATATACATGTATATGCATATATCTGTAAATGTAATATGTGACAATTATTTGGTAGCCATGATAAAACTCAGTTTCAAATGCCAAGGTGGAAATCCACGCCGCCATCTCGTTAGTTATCCGGCCATCGGAAAAAAGCTATGAAATATGCATATATATATATATAGAGAGAGAGAGATGTATACTGTAAATACAATGAACAACAAAAAGGTTAACACTGGAAGTATGAATTTTGATAAATACAGCATTAGTTTAATGCTTAAATGTCAGCAGAAAGTGTCTTGACGTTTCAGACATTAGTCCTTCTTAATACAACAGAATCATAGAGAGGCAGTGAGAATGAGAAATTGTCAGTGAAAAAAGATAGTGAATGGTTGAAAATCAGTTGGGTATGCTATTTTATAGGGGAATAGAATTAATAACGGACCAAAGAGATGGGTGTTACAATGTAAGTTATGAGAATATATTTGTTTCTGGAAACAGGCCTGAGTGGGGGAGAGGTGTGTGGTGTTTGTATGTGTATAGAGGTATACAAGTGTAGAAATATACATACATATTGTCACCTATATACATGTGTGTGTGCGTGCTTGTTTTCTGTCTGTGCATCTTTATGTATGTGTGAGTGAGCTGCAAGCAGTGACATTTTGTTCTCATTTTCCCTGGAAAAAAAATGAAAAAAAAAATCAACCACTGGTTTTGTGTGCCTTTGAAGATGTAAGTAAGGCAGTTATACAGTGGATGCTCTTTCGGTATGTAATCCTTAGCTGTTCCACTTCTTATGGATACATTCAGGAGGAGCATCTGAATGTGCTCCAATGCCTCAATAATCTATTTTTCTAGCTCATGCTAACGTGTAAAAATGGGTGTCAAAATGAACAAAGGAATATATATATATGTGTATATATAAATACATGTGTGTGTGTGTGTATCAATATATATCAGTCTTATGATACGTGCATGTAAGCTCCTCTTTAGCAAGAAACCTGTTTTGCTCTGGCCCCTTCTGTCATATTGTGACATCTGACATAAAACTGCCTCTTTTTTTTCACTGCTGAAGGGGATCTTCCATCTTCTAACCTGCTCGTCAACCTTACAAGTAATGGTACTGTGAAAATAAGCACCTGCTACACTACAAACTGGTTGGTGTTAAGAAGGCCATCTAGCCACAGAAATCATGCCTAAGCACACCTTGAAGTATGATGCAAGCCTCAGATATTTCAAGAATATTTTCAAACTGTCCAGTTCATGCAAGATAAGGATCTGAATGTTAAAAGATGATTATAATTATGATGTTCATACATATGTATGCATATTTATGTTTATACATGCATGTAATTATGCACATGTATATATATAGGAAAAATTGAAAATGGAGGCAAAGGCTCTAATAATGTTGGATTTATTTTGAATGCATCCATCAAAACATATGTCGATGATATGAAGATATAAATGATTTGATAACACCTTGAGCGTTTGTCCCCATTTTCAATTTCTCTTATGTTCTCCAAAATATGTCTCATTTCTCCCCGGAATTAACTCCCACACAAGCATAATCACTGATTCCTAGGACACTTATGTGACATCTGGCTACCTTGTAATTATTCCCTAGATCTTTCCTATAAATTGAATATTCATGTGTGTATATATATATATATATATATATATATATATGTACGTATATATATATGTACGTATATATATGTATGTATATATATATATATTTAAAAACCTAATGGTGTATATAATGTATATCTATATCACATTTGTTAATATGTATATACATATTACACATGTACATATGTATGTGTATATACATGCATACATTTCAAGTATGCCTATATATATCCACCTATGTCTGTATGTAAGTGTTTATATATGTAAATATGTATATATACATATATGAATGTACATGCGTGTATGTGTATACAAAATCTATACATATTTATACATCACACACACACACATATATATATATATATATATACATGCATGCATATACAGTTAATGTTTGCACACTCTTACATAAGTTCATCTATGTATATATACTTGCACATATATGCATTTGTATACAAACCTGTAAATGTATATATGTATACGTAAATATCTATGCACTCATGTGTATCCATATATATGTACATATATGCATGTATATATTGATGTATGTGTGTGTGTATATACATATGTATGCGTGTATATGTGTGTATGTGGACGTGTACCTTCTTCACTTTTTGTCTTTTTCTTCTTTAAAATTCCTTATCTTTCTTTTTCTCTTTTTTTCCTTCACTTTTTCTGTTTTCTTTTTTTCGCCATTCTTCCTTTTTTTATCTTTTGAAATTCTCCCTTTATCAACCTTTATCTTAGCATTATGTTTATATAACTTAGTGTCTGATTACCTTTCTGGCCCCTATCACTGATTTCTCACTGACAATGATTTTTAAGTGCACAGATTGAATTCTGTAGTCATTTGATCCTTGTTCTTCTATTTTAAATCAATGTTTTTTGATCAGTTTTGATAATTTTGTTTCTTCATAAAATATCATTATCATCCATCATAGCACAATGAATTTACAATGTTACAAACCCTAGGGCTAAACAGTTTTTCTCTAGCATGAAATTAGCTTAGGCTTATGTTTCTTCATAATTTCTCATCTCATACTGAACTTCACACAGTAACCACCTTGAATCCCTACTGAGACCAGTCTGAAGAATGTAGGATTTTCCTTCAGACCCACATAGGGTCTGCTTCTTACACGAAATTGTTGTGGCTTGTATATAATTTGTTTTATACCTATTAATAAATAAATATTTTGTCAATCAATGATTGACCTGGATATTACACTGTAGTTCATAAAATGCATGTGTGAGTGCAGCAGTTTGCAGTTATTGTTAAGTTAATACAACCTCTTCAGTGGGAAGTTAGCATACCAGTTACCATAAAGGAACCACACTTCAAGCCAAGCATGTTCAAGTCTTCAGTCTTTGTAGCTGTCTAATGATTTAGACACATGTTTTTGTGCTTCTGAAACACAGGATAACGTCTGTCAAAAGTTCCAAGCACACATATATGTGTGTGTGTGTGTGTGTATTTATATACATTTATATGTATATATTTATAAAAACATCTTTATACATCTTTATACATTCATATAATGCATATATATTCATATTTGTACACACATACTCAATTATGCATACACCTGTATATATCATCATTATCGTCATTTAGCATCTGCTTTCCATGCTAGAATGGATTGGATGGTTTGACTGGAGCTGGTAAGCCAGAGAGCTGCACCAGGTTCCTGTCTGATTTGGCACCTATATATATTTACTAGCAGTATCGCCCGGCGTTGCTCAGGTTTGTAAGGGAAATAACTATAAAGCATTTTTAGAGAGTTATAGCCAAAAAATGGGAAAAAATGATGGTAAATTTTTTTTTAGAGTAAAAAAGGTGGAGTTGCGTCCCCTAGACAGTTTGCGGTTTGTGTTTCTGATTCTCGACCCCATGTCGAATTTATCGATTTTTTTCAGAACTGGGGGAACTTTTCAAAATTTTCGCTGCGTTAGTTTTGAATTATGACATTGGGCTATGTGTGTGTCAAGTTTCATCAGAATCGGTTGAAAGCCGTGGTCAGGGTGAGGGTACAAGCAAACAGACACACAGAAACACGCACAGACAAACTGCCGTTTATATATAGAGAGATATATATTATATATATATATATATATATAATACACACACATATGTATTGTAGATATTTAAATGCAATTATTACTGATGAACAAAATCAAAGAAAATATCCTTTAATGATTTAGTTAACTCTTGAAACTAAAGGATTTTTTTAGAATGATTTGTATGACTTTCGCACAAATATACAAATCATTGTCATCTTCATCAGTTAACGTCTGTTTTCCATGCTGGCATGGGTTGGACAGTTTCAACAAGCAGGCAAGGCAGAGGACTGTATGAAGCTTCGGTCTGTTTTGGTATGGTTTTTACAGTTGGATGTCCTTCCTAACACCAACCACTTTATGGAGTGAACTGAGTACTTTTTACATGGCACCAGCTAGTTCTGTTGCTCATATTAATCATCTAAGCAGTTCTTGTTCTTTTTATAGTTGTGGACATGTTCCATCTAATCCGTATTTGATATTTGCTTTGATTTTGTTTATCTGTTTCGATTGCTCATAAATGTCTTCCAAATAATGTGTTTTCCCAATTGTCCAAAGCTTAATGTATTGATTCATGGAGTTTTGAGCTTCCAAATCATACTTCTGACGTCATCAATGGGCACTGCACTTCCCTTTCCTATATTCTTTCTAGAACAGTAACAACTAACCACTCCTTTGTGATTCAAATACATATGCAGCAACATTTAAAATGATTACACACTGTGTGAAGAGGTTCTATATGCACACACATACACACTTTATTTGTGGGTTAAGAAGGCAACCAATGGTTTCACATAAAGAGCTCTTCACAATTGTTCAAGTGTGCCACTTGGAAGAGTTCATTGGTTTCATAAATATCTATCTATCTATCTATATATATATATATATATATATAAAACCATAAATTCACAAGGTATCAGAGGTGAATATATATTTATTTAACTATGTGACTTCTGTAGGCTTACAGCTGTTTCGCAACTTTCTTCTTGTATTAATTTCCACATGGAAGAAATTATGCATATATTGATATGTATGCTCAGCATTGTGCAATTGTATATTCACAAATTAATGAAAATAAAGAAAGCTAACTCATCAAATCACAAGAGTGTCATGTTACACCAACAATTCATTTTATACCACTCAAATATATATATATATATATGTGTGTGAGTGTATGTGTGTGTGTCTAACTCCAGTATATATATATATATATATATATACATATATGAATTTTATCTCAGTTACATCATCAGTACGTGTTATTTTTAAGTGCTTTAAAATAATATTTTAACGCGCGCGCGCACGCACACACACACACATTATTTAATTAATATTGCGCTTGAATGTAAATGTGTATTTTGAGAACTGGATTTCCAGACCCATCAATGGTCCATCGATTCCTTAGAGAGTTGAGTTCCACAATACACTAAGTATTTGTTTTGTCGTCCGAAACATCGTTTCGGTGGTGTTTTAGCTTCGCTGCTGTTCTTTTTAATTTTTCTTTCCTTTTACATAATAAGCATCCCTTTTGATCCACCGTATGTGTGCATGTATGCGAGCGCTATGCACATCTGTCTATTTTCTCTGTTTCTTGATAATTTATTTATATATTCACTTATTTTCACAAGAATGAATAACTTAGTTTCCTCATTCTCGGTCAGTAAGTTCAAGTAGTCTGACACTACTTCACACTTCTGTTTCTGTCGACAAAATTAGTATTAGTAACATACTGGGGAAGTGGATAGAAAATGCCAACAATTAACATAATTGCTTGGAAAAAATATATATTTTCCGTATTTTGATTTTAAAAAATTATTTGAAAATTCCAGTTTTAATTACTGCCATTGCCGCCAACTTATTCTGAAATGGTTTTGTGTTTTATATATTAAATTGTTTACATCATTAAAACACCTTATCTGTAGAGAGAAGATAGGAACATCGTTAGACATGAAATGCACGACTTAACATTCATTCTCACTGTATCTATTATTATTATTAACTCAGAAAGTTTCGTACCTAATTAAGTATTATGAACGTTAGCTGATTATATCCAAATATGCGTCATACTAGAAATGATTGATCACCAGTGTTTAATAACTATCATCAATTCCAGTCTGACGCAACGAGATGGCAGTTATGGTAGCGCAAATATCCAATATTGATTTTATCAAACCCGAGTTCCAACCCTGTTACAATCAGCTTTGTCATTTTGGGGCCAATAAAATCAGTACCGCTCATATATCACAATATATTCAGTCCTCTATCATTACACTTTTCTTTCTAAACGTGGTCGATTATGCGCTTGGTAAGCAAAAGTGGTTTCAACCCCATCAATGAACTGAGTTTTTTTCCTCTCTTTTCCGTCTCAAATTTATTGTTATATTTAATATCGCTTCTTGTTGAAAATCTAATTATTTAATTTATTCATCATCATCATCATTGTTGTTGTAGAGTAGCAGAAGCCGCAAATTGTTAGACATAACTGGTGACATTTAGCTTCATTTCTATGCGTTCTGAGTTCATGTCTGTCGGGATTGACCATGTTGCCCTTCCTGGAATCGATACCATAAAGTACCAGCTGTATAATGAGCCCAATTCCATTGATTGTTCCCTTCCCACAATTTGACAGCAGAGTGATGTGTTTTCCTTGTAGAATAGTGTCGTTCTACTATATTCTGGCTTTGTTTCACATCCCTCAGGTCATGTACTAGGGAAGAATTCATTCAACAGTACACTTCAGTTACATATTTGAAACTTTTTAGCTTGTAAGATTATTCCATAACGTCAGGTAGGTTATACCGTTAAGCCAACTCCACATCTCATTTGAAATTTATTTCACTCCGCTCATGTCCTAAAAGCAATTGATACGAGTTCATTACTCGTTGAAACACGTTATTCTAGAGCAGTGGTTTTCAACCAGGGTTCCGCCAGTACAGTCCAGGGGTTCCGCAAGAAGTTACAAAACTGCTAAAATCGGCAGTAATTTTTAATTCTCCTGTGCAGATATTTGTGCATAAGACTATTAAATTATTGCACAGGGGTTCCTCGAGCCAGTGGAATGTTTCCTTGGGGTTCCGCTCCATCAAAAATGTTTGAAAAGCACTGTTCTAGAGCCATCCTATCCGCATTGAGCTACAGACAGAACCAGGCTTAGACATTCGAAAGTATTATAGTTTCGAGTCCTTATCATTTAATGATCATCATCTTGATATAAAGTGTATAACGGCCTTAGTATATATCATGTATTTGTACAGCTCTATGCATCCTGTTAAATTCTCATGAATGAATGAATACCGGTGGCAAATAATTAGTGGGTTATTATTATTTTGCATATTATCCCTTCTGGGTCGGTAAAATTGTCAATTTAGTACTTTGGCTGATGGTATCGACTCTGAAGAATGCCGGCTTTGTGTTTTAAGGTAAAAAGTCAAAGCGGGTAATGGATTGAAGGAATCGCCAGAGCTTCAAGAGAAATGCTTTGCGGTGTTTGCTCCGGCTCTTTACATTCCGAGGTCATCTTTCCCTTTTAAAAATTCCCAGTGAGAAACACGGTACAAGTAAGCCAATTGAATTAATTGTACATGTTCTCTATAAATCCTTGCGCCATCATTAGTAACTATTATTATTAATATATTTCAAAAGGTAGTGGATTGCGAAACCTACATGGCGGCGGCTTAAAGTCCTTGCGGTATTATGCTCTGGGTGAAATCAAATATCACCAAGGTAAACTTTGCCGTTCATAAATTCTGGTGTCGAAAAAATGAAGCACCAATCAAGATCTGGAATCGATTGATAGATTCTATCCCTTCTTTCTCAAGAAATATGTGCATACCATTGCGCTTGTGATTTTTTTACTCAGTTCAGATATCGCACGGGTCGATTTTGCCTTTCATCTATTCAGGTTCTGTTAAATTTTAGCTGTTCTGCTTAAACGAGAAATAATTGTTACTATTCAGCGCGATCGTATCACCAAAAACTAAGCCTTTGTATTCTCTTGTAACACTTTTCAGACGAGTAGTTTCTGTAGTAAGTATGGCCTATGGTGTACTAGAATAGAGAGGAAATGAGTTGTCAAATCTTGACAAATCGACCGTAGAGTGACGTAAATGCTTGTAATATGCAAGTTCAGTAAACCGTTCCCTTTATAAAAGAAAAATGCTCTTCCTTTTCATGGAAGTAAAGTTACAAAGGCAATTTTTATCTACCTTTTAGCTAAAATTTCCAAGGCACTTATTTTAATCTACCTTCATTCCCAATGTAATAAACCTGATGCATTTTGTCACATTGGGAATTGTGTTGTGTTGATTGAAATGAGTTTTCAGGTTTGCCAAGTTAGCATCTTTGTTTCGGGTTTCCAATTCCCATTGTAGTAGGTCCTTCCGAAAGGCGTGAAGGCTTCGTTTTCACTTGTAAAATTGTAGCCCCGTGCATTAGAGATATAAATTGCCCCTCCCAAAATACAAAAATATCATACACCGCCTCCTAAGATACCAAAGCTTTGAAACTATGGAGGAAACGGCTGTTAGTTTCTATTACTCGAAATGGCCGTGGTGTAACGTAATTGTTAGAGTGACTAGCAGTATTTAGTTACGTTACGTTCGCGTGTATATATATATACACACACACACCAACCTCAGAAGAATTTATGTTGAAGTCAACTGCGGTATGATCTGAACTCACATAATATACATATATATATATTATTTGTCTGAGAGTTCAGATCACACCGCAGTTGACTTCAACATAAATTCTTCTGAGGTTGGTAAAATAAAAAAAAAATATCAGTCATGTCCTGAATTCATTAAATTTGTAGGCTTGACACCGATGTTAAAAATGAATGTTCTGTCTGTCACAGCGGCTGTTTTGTTATTTAAGAAAGGTGTGTCGACTGCTTTCCTATTCCCCTCCCTCAAACATCTTATACTTCAAAGCATGAGCGAGGTGAATAAGACTTGATGTTTATGACAACTGATTTTGTGTTTGAAGGTTCAAATCCCACCTAGATTTTAATGTTTGCCTTATGATTATCGTTTCAGGCTGTTATTTATAAGAAGGTTTGTAAAGTAGAAATTGTTAGTTCTGTATCTTTTTATTCTAATCTCAGTTTAAGTTAGGATTAACATTACGTTTTATTCCTCCAAACTAGTTACCTGCAATATTGTAAATTTCGTTTGTAAGGAACCAGTGGTTTATAACTTGGGCTGTAACGACCCCTTCGGGTCGCTGTGAACTCAGAAAGAGGCGACATATGTCATCGAGTACTGTTAGTTCGCTGAGTATTTGCTTAGAAATAAAGTATTTAAGCCAGGTGCAATGCTTATATTCTGAATACCTTAATAACAATCTTTGTTGGGATTAGAAAATGAGTTGGATAAATGGATTATGAATGAGTAAAAAAAAATTGATGTTGTGGCAAAACCCAAATAATTTCACGACAAGGTCCTCGCCTTTAGTAATTTTCATAGAAGTTTTTAACATGGGGACACCAGTCTTGCAACACCCAACGGAAGTCCATATAAGATTTTGTTAAAGTTTGTGCAATAAACTGGTTATACTTTTACAATACATAAAATATTTTAATATTTTAAAATACAATTCCTAATATTTAATTCGGAAAAAGTATTTTTTTAAACATCGAATGGCTGTGAAGGTCCACTCGAGTATTTGAAAAAAAATGGTTGAGAATCATTCATCTAAACGGAGTCATAAACTCGATGAGATATACTATAAAGAAATATGAATAAGAAACCACCGCGCAAATATTTAACTTGAATATGCTTAAAATAATCGACTGTGTGCGTGTGTGCGGTTTTTCTTCTTCCAAAACTGAGGCGGGTGTGCATTCGTGAAACATTATCAGGTGAAAGGGGGATGCTGAGTAATAAAAGGTTGAAAAGGAACTAGTGTGGGCTTGTACCTCAAGGTATTTGCGGTGGTTTTTCGGTATTCATTATAGAATGGATAAATTTAAGGCTAACCCCCATATTATAACTTGGTTTTGATTTTCGGTTGGAACTATTTCATTTGAGAAAATTCATTAAAAAAAAAAAAGGTGGGGGACGGGGGTTGTTAAGGCACGAACAGTAAGTACTTTACATACTATAAATTCGCGATGATATGTCAGTGGTTGGTCAAAAGAAAATATTGACAAAATACTGACAAATGATGTCAAATAGGGAGTAAGCTCTTGCCAATGCTAAGACGAGGTGTTCTGACTTGATTACGTAAACATTCATTAACTGTCGACCTCGCTGTGTTTTATTCAGATATGGTTAGTGATTTTTGGGAAGTTGTAATCGTGAATATCTCACACTTATTTACCGTCCACTAAAGCAGGTTTTTATGGCTATGTAGGCGGGTGCTTGCCGACTGGGTTTTAGGTACTAGATAAATTTTATGACACCTACTCATCTTTTCTATAAAACATGAAAAATTTCAAGATAGAAGCTAAATGAAATCCAGCTGTTAAAGGTGACTAGAGTCAGTACCATTAAAACTTCAAAAAAAGAAAATGCTAATAGAGAAAGATGAAGAAACCTATAGTTTTTAATTTTATTCCGTTCGAAATTTTTTACTTATTGCCTGAAGTTCATCTATTTCATTCTGTTTTACTAGAATCAAAAGTGGAAAATTATTCAGGAAATCGCGTGTGTGCTGGGAGTTTATGCACAACCAAGTCTGCTGTTTTTGTCCATTTTTCATAACTCCACAATTTTTAACAGGGTTAGGGTATATACAAGTCAAAAACACATTAGAGGCTTTGCCTAATTGAAAAATAAAAATCAATTTACTCTATCACAGTTGCGTGAAATATTTATATTTTCGTTTTAAGGAAACGGTGTATAGAAGCAGCATGAGTTCCTTTCGAAGGTAATACAGTATATATTTTTACAAGTAGCCGTTAACAGAAAATTATTAGTTTTATTCATTTTACGGAACTGCCGAACGAGGGATTTAAGATATGACAAAGATGAAATAAAAGTCACTTGATAGCGATTAATATTATAGAGGTATTAATTAATTTGTTGAAAGGTAATAAGAGATAGATATGTTTAGATAGACAGATAGATAGAAATAGAGAATGGGACCAGTAAAATAGAGAAATGTTTATTCTCATTCGTGTAAGTAACAAATGCTGGAAATAATTTTTAGAAATGATCTTTAATTTCTGTTGATAATTATATGAACCGACATAAGTCGGTGAAATTTATCCCTGTAAACAGATAGAGCTTTACGAAAACATATTTTCTTTCATAGTTTATTCACCTAAATATATTTTGCTTCACTAATCATTTTATAGTTAGAGGTACACTGTCTTTTCTCATACATGCCTACAAAAATATTTACTTCGCCGCTCGTCTATTTTAGCGGGATTTGTTTTCTTTTTACTACGAAAAGCAAATATTAAGAGTTTATGTCAATTGCGTGTGTGTGTATTTTAGAAACGAACCGACGAGGGCGTTCTGAGTGCTCGCTCGACCTGCTAGAAACAGCAGCAGCCAAATCGAACAATAATGTCTTTAAAAACAAGAAAGAAAGAAGTAATACACTTAGTAAAATTAGCATGGTCACGATTTAAGGTTATCTGGAGTCAACCATATACACACAGCCTGAGTATATATTTCTTACATAAAGAAATATGTCTTTAAACTACACACACACACACGCAATTTACAACATGTATTATATTAGCGCGCAATGCGCACTAAAGGAAAGTTTTAACATGAAGACGAATTTATTCCAACATATTGCTTATCAATGCCTTGAGATATGCTTTGCCTACTATTTAAATGTCCATTTAGTTAGTTCTTATATCTGGGCCCTCGAGGAAATAATGTCTTCTGAGACTTGTCGCATATATATAGGAATAAAATTCTTCACATTTACCGTACTTAATGTATTTATCATAATCATTATATTTTCGCGATCCTTAGTGAATCTACATTGCTTTCCTCTCTCTCTCTTTTTTTTTTTTTAGTACGGGTAACGTTTATATTCTAGGAATCTTTAATCTAAAACTTATCCGTCTATCAACAAGAACCGTGCGTGTGTGAAGGCGGCGAACTGGCAGAATCGTTAGCACGCCGGGCGAAATGCTTAGCTGAATTTCGTCTGTCTTTACATTCTGAGTTCAAATCCCGCCGAGGTCGACTTTGCCTTTCAACCTTGCGAAAATCGATAAATTAAGTACCAGTTGCGTACTGAGGTCGATCTAATCGACTGGTTCCCCCCCCCCACAAAATTTCGGGCTTTGTACCTAGAAGAGATAAGAATTGTGCGTGTGTACAGTTTCCTTCTTTATCTTGTGCGGTTTGGTACGCGCGCTTCCCTTGACTTCCAAATGCGTGTGTGCCTACAACCTGGTATATATTATTAACATGTATTTATATGCATTAATATTAGACAATATTATTTAAGGTATCAATATTATAACATTTAGTTTGGTCTTATGCCAAAATTTGAAACTAATATTACATTTAGTCGTAATACGAAGCATCTTAACAGACGCGTGCACACACGCATTTTGATATATACACATACATATACTGAACATGAATATGTATATAACAATCATATGTGTATATATATATATATATATATATATATATATATATTCTATAATTATAAACATAATTATAATTAGGGGTCAGCTAATTGATTGCTTCATCACATACCAAATTTAGAAATTGGAGTTAAAAATTCCTTTTCTAACTTTTGTATGTAAATACATAACTGGAAATATATATTGAAACGTTTGAGCAACTAGGGTGTAGATATATAGATATATATTGAAAATAGGGAAGGCCGGTTTATGGGATTACCTTAAGTTTCTCGTCCATAAAGGATTTTCCCCATTTTTAATAATATATACTGCTGTATATCTTAGAGTGTGCTTCTTTCGGATTTGTTTTTTTACAGACGATATATATGCATACACACACACACACGCACGAATGTATGTTTATGTTAACATAACTGACAAATCATTTAATAGCATTTCATGTGTGTGTATGTTTATACATACGCACACACACACCAGCAATTATTGCTAAGGAACAGGGGTGTCGTGGTGGCAGTCGCGCTAGATTGCCGGACTTAAATGCTGTCATGTAATATATTTCGGCGCTTAATCGTTAACTAGCTCTCTGTATTTAGTTTCTCTTTTGTTCCTCATTGTTCTCAGGTCAAATTCCACCGACGTCAACATTCATATGCGTCTGGGTCGTGAAATGTCCCCTGGCTTCCTGGTTTTGGGTGCGTTTAATAAATAGGTTCTCTGACTTTTCCGGTTCTTTTTTTCTTCCTTTTTTTTTTTTTCAATTTAATCAGGACCACGAAAAATTTGGTTTCGATTCTCACATGATTCTTTTTTGTTGCTGCCTACAAACGTCTTCTTTCAAGTAAAGA
>NC_042997.1:187432704-187475204 GCF_006345805.1 Octopus sinensis
TTACGTTTTCGGGTGATAACAAAGATAGGAATATTTGCTGTAACTTCATTTAACTTGTCAAACGATTTTTATCCAGACAGAATTTAGCCAAAAATTATTTTCCAGTATTTCAATTATTTGTAGAATTTTTCTTCCTTTCTATATTTGCCAACATTGAAGGCTTCCATTCCAGGTTTCTCATGCGCATCCTTTTCACTCTTTTATACATAATCATTTTCGATGGTTTGCAGTTAATTATCCGGCGTCATTTCGATGAAAATTTTCTCACAATTTTTAAAAATTAGCTCAACGATTAGCTTCTTCAGGTTGATCGATCACTATGTACGTTTTTAAAATACAAATGCCTTTTTCGATTGCATATAAATATAGAAATATATAGCAATATATTTTAAGAGACATATGGTATGCCAAAGAAATATTATGCTAAGAAATATATATATATATATATATAATATATATATATATATGTGTGTGTTTGTATGTGTGGGCATCGCAGGTCTTCAGATATATTTATTAGTACTATCTAGTATAGACGATGAACAATAAATCCATTCTATAGATACTCTGTTTGCGATCTGTAAGCTATATCACTTCAGTTACATCGCTAATGTATGAATGTCCCTTTATTTTATTTACCGTTCCCTGTTTTGGGGTTTATAAGGTATTGCTATACTGCTACTATACTCTACGAAGAATGGCATTAATTAGAAATTTGATGGAATTTTCGTTTCCCATTTCCGCTAGAACGTCTTTTATATTAGTTTAATTTCCAATATTGTGAATATGGCAATTGTTTTTGTTCTTTTCCGGCTGCATAATTAAAAAAAAATAATAATAAGATTCTGTATGCGTACATGCGTGCGCACACACACACATCTTTTACTTGAATCTCTGGGCTGCGGCTAGCCTGCAGCACCACCTTGAAGGGCTTAGTCGAACAAATAGGTACCAGTAATTAATCTTATCATGTCTGATACTTTCTCTATCGGCCTCTGCCGAACCGCTAACTTACGGGGACGTCAACAAACCAAAACCGTTGTCAAGTGGTGGTGGGAACAAACAGTTACACACATATAATATATGACTGTGTATGTATGTAAAGGCGGTGCTCCAGCATGACCGCAGTCAAATGACTGAAACAAATAAAAGAATACACGACGGTCTTCTTTCAGTTTCTGCTTCATAATCCATTTATAGTGCTTTGGTGGATCTGCGGCTATAGAAGATACTTACCTAAGATGCCATCTATTAGGATTGAACCTGAAACCATGTCGTTGGGAAACGAACTTTTTACCACACAGCTACGCCTCCATCTTTTCCAAAATCATTAATAGTAGATTTGCTATTATTAGTGATTTAAATATCTATAACTGTCTAGAAAAACTCTCATAGCTGGAATGTTCGCGCGTTCTTTAACATATATATATATATATATACACACACACACACACACACATACATTATGGGTGGAAAAACATAATGGCACACAAGGATACAAGAACTATTTTGTGAACAATTTTAAGTTTAATGAGGTTGCATTTCGTATGCTTACGTTTTCGGGTGATAACAAAGATAGGAATATTTGCTGTAACTTCATTTAACTTGTCAAACGATTTTTATCCAGACAGAATTTAGCCAAAAATTATTTTCCAGTATTTCAATTATTTGTAGAATTTTTCTTCCTTTCTATATTTGCCAACATTGAAGGCTTCCATTCCAGGTTTCTCATGCGCATCCTTTTCACTCTTTTATACATAATCATTTTCGATGGTTTGCAGTTAATTATCCGGCGTCATTTCGATGAAAATTTTCTCACAATTTTTAAAAATTAGCTCAACGATTAGCTTCTTCAGGTTGATCGATCACTATGTACGTTTTTAAAATACAAATGCCTTTTTCGATTGCATATAAATATAGAAATATATAGCAATATATTTTAAGAGACATATGGTATGCCAAAGAAATATTATGCTAAGAAATATATATATATATATATATATACATATATAAATAACACCATCTTTGTTGAATAATGATATTGTCTTATTTTCGAAAAGGCACGTGTTTTGTAGTGATTAACTGCAAATTGATTCATGACAAAACTCCCCCCTGTTCAATTAATACTACTACTTAGGTTGAACTTCGCTTTTCTATTAACACAAATGAAGGGTGAGGCAAAATGAAAGTAATGATTTAAAATAGGCAATTATCTTCTAAACACTTGAAGTATTGGCATTTCTCAAATCTTATGTTATTTCGATGAAGTTCACATTGATCGCTAATAAACATTCATTCCCTTCTACTTTTTAACAATCTGTGTTATGATTGTATTAGTAATAAAGAAATTAACATCTTTCTCTTCGTTTAAAACATTATTTACTACCCCTGCTTTCCCGTGTCAATCGTTATGTATTTTATTCTGAGACACATCAGTTTAACCATGGTGATAGATCAGTATCATAAAAGAGAGCAATATGAATTCATTAGCATCAACCTTAATTTGGAGGAAAGACACGCCAACAATGTTTCTTTGTTAATTTTTAGATCTGTTCCTCAACATTATAAATTAAATTACATTTACTGTCTGTCTGTCTGTCTCCCACATGCATACACAACTATCTATCTATCTGTCTAATATATATATATTTATATACACATACATGTATGTATGTATATAATTTATAGAAAAACCACTATTAAACAATTCAATAAAGAAAGATGTTGTTCACACCATATAGAAAACATATACTATAAAAAAAAACAACTTATTTTAAAAATCAATAAAGTACAATAAATAGTAAATAGTAGTAAAAAGACTACGCACGTTTCATGGCTATATTTTCAAATAGATAATAATAATAAAATCAATTCGATTCAAAATTAAATCAAACTAAAATATTTCTATTTAAAAATTAGCTTCATAGTGTGATTGATGAATATAATAATATTATATATACACATATACACACACTTTTGCACACAAGATATATATCAAGTGTCAAAATCATGATGATATCTAATTGGCAACTGATGGTTAAAGTTTCCCAGTTAAATATGTTATTTATTCTCTCATTAGTGTCCCAAATTGTTGTGACTATCCTGTTTGATTTGTTTTATTCACCCTGGAGAATGCCGGTTATTTTTTATTGTTCTTTTGTAGATTTTGTATTAAGTACTTGAAAGAAATCTTATTCTAGGGTACTGTTTTTATAAATTAGTGTAATTTATTAAGATGGTTGTATTGACATATGCTGTGTGTAATGTCTTTATATGATCTATGACATATCTGTCTATCTATCTATCTATATATATATATATATATATATATACACCCTTCTGTCCGGCACTAGACACTATGATAGATCGTTAGCCACTACACACATTTTTTTCTCTCCTTGTTTTTTCTGTGTCCCTTTCTGTGGAAGAGCGTAGGCTCGAAACGTAAAAGACTTTTTCTATTCCTGAGCGTTATACTAATACATCTGTTTGTTTTGTACACCACCTGTCTTCATCTTTTGTTTTTTTCGTAAACTCTCCCTATATATATATATATATATATATATATATATATATATATATATATATACACACATGTAAATGTGTGTGTAGATATAACTTTAATTATAGTATTTTAGGGATTTATTTGTTGTCTTAACTGCTTGCTTGCTAGGTATTTCCCATTCTACATTTCTGTAACTTGACTAAACTTAACTAATAACTACAAATTAAATTCCAGTGTACATCTCCATCCTATTAAATGCATCCAGAATTTACTGCAATCAAGTATATTTGGTTAATTTTTATCCTAGCTTTCTTGTTGAGACATGGAACCTGTATCCAGTGTTCTTTTGCATTGTGCTTAATCTCAGGTGGGATACTATGCAACAGTGGGGGATCAGCAACAAACAAAGCCTGCAATGTGAAACTGAAGTTTAAAATATGTCTTCAATCTACAGGAGATGTGGTAGAAGAACAGATCAGAAGTTTGTTCATATTGATATTCAGAGTATTAGAGTTCAACTTGAAAACATTTGAAAAGAATTAATATAATTTATTGTTTCTTTTACAAGTCTATCATTTTTAGAACAACTACATTACTTTCTTTCGCTTCTTTTTTTTGTTTTTTTCTTTCTTCCATATCTATTTTGTAATAGCATTTGATTTTTTTTTTCCACGTTTTTCTATCCATAAATGTAGACTCTTTAGTATATAATTATGTCTAATTTAAAATCATTCTCACTTGTTTGGTGTTTCTTTCCTTCTATTTCTGAATTGCATTTACGTAAGATACCAATTAGATAAGGACAAATCTACTGCTTTTAGGTTTCCCTGAGTAAAATAAATAATTAACATGATATTGAATCCTCTCAAGCTGCACACACTGAAAACTTTCCAACATGAAATATAGGAAACCCATCAGTACTTAATAGTCAGACAGATTCATAGAAGGAAGTGTTTTGTAACTGAGAAGAAGCTTATTTATTTGTTTTTTGTTTTTTTCACCAGATTTAAACTTGATAATACTAAATGGAAACTTGTATGTACTCCATTTATTGATGAACATTAACAGTTTTAGTTTAGTTTGAGACAAACTGCTAAGTCTTGTGAGTGGATTTAGAGAATGGAAACTGAAAGAAGCCTCTCATATATCTATGTACATGGATACACACACACACACACACACACACACACACACATACACACACACACGTACCAGGGTATGCTGTAAAGTTCCTGGCTGTAAGGGTATTGCAATAGGCCTGATTGGAGGCCCAGCCTTTCGAGTTCTTTTGCAGGGCTTAGAAAAACTGAAGGACTACTGCAATAAGTGTGTCTTGGAGTAAATAATTTTGATTAGATCTTACAGTAGAGGAGAAAAATTTTTTTTAAATGAAATACTGAAAGCATAAAAAACATATTTTTACATATAAATTTAAAGAGAAAAATCTCTTTGTTAGCATTTCACTTTTGCATACCATGTTGGATAAAATCATAATTAACTGATCCTCCTGTATTTTCTTTTACCCAAAGTCAAGAACTTTTCAGTACCCACTTCAATGTGTGTGTGTATATATATATATATATGCATACAGATGTATATTATCAAGTCAGTCTTTTATTACTCTGACTGTTTTGCCTGTGGGTATATAGGCAAGTTATCACTTTCTCACTATGTCTCTTTCTCTTGTGTGTGTGTGTGTGGACACATGTGTATATGTGTGTTTATATTTGTGCTTCTCCGAAAATCTCTCAACTATGGATGATACTGTTACTGTCATTTCCCTTATCAACAGGTTATCCGCTAGCTTTGTACCTTCAACGAAGTGTAGAATAAGATATCCCTTGCTTGAAAGACAGGATACAGTTAGTTAAAAGCAGGAAGGGTGTCCTGTTGTAAAACAATGTCTCAATAATATTTTCGTCTAACCCATACTAGTAGGGAAAATACACATCTAAATGAATGAATGAATTATGCATCTACACACATTAAAAAGAGAAGAATTCTGGATATTTATTCTTGACTAATTACTCATGCACGTCATTCCTCTCCTTTTGTTTCTGTGACCATATATATTCCTTATGGAATCTGTTCTCTAAGACACAAAAGCTTTATTTTTATGGATCATTTTCTTCAGTTTTGTTTTGTGTGTTATTTTGATATAAATCATTTAAATTAAAATGTCAGAGCTATGTCTTTAGACCTGATATTTTTATTGGAAATCTTTAGAAATGGCTTCTCTCTAATCCTGTATGCTGTCCTGTCTATGTTGCCTTTTAAGAAGAATGCTTATATTCAATTTTTTTATTTTGTTTATGAATGAATGTAAAATAAATTGAGTACTAGGAGGATGTGGTAAGTGCTACAGATATAAACTTTTGATGAGTTATCTTGACAACCAACTTCATTTCCTGATTAGAACCTGGTAATATTACCATCACTACTAATTATTGTTACGTTCTCAATTTTCCTCCTCTGTAAAATGTGGTCTTGTGTGTAAATTAGAAATCACTATTCTTGAAACTGGTTTAGATTATTCACATAATAGAGTTGCTGGTGTTTCATATTTCTGGAATTAATTTATGTGAAAGTGAAATTTGTCATTTATATTCTAGGGATTTAGGTGGTCAATAAATTCAGCACAGGTGAGATTCTAGTATTGAGTTAATACAGATTAAATGCCAATATAGCAGAATTTCCATTATGGCAAAATTTGTTTTAATCTCTGGCTGTGTAACCCTGTTGAAACAATGCTAAAAAGTCTTACTGTAATGAATAGATATTTCACTACAACAAAACAAACTTGAATCTCCCACAGGCCTAAATTTCTTGCTGCTATTGAAATGAAAAGCAGAAAGCTAAAAATCGTTTTTGTCAAGTCCTGTTATGTTGGTCATATATATATGATAGAGAGAATATCAAGAATATCAATTGGCAAAGACAATATGACAGAAGTCTGATTCTTTTAATAGTGAGTAAAAACACTGTATTAACAGAAGTTGTGCCTGTCAAGTGCACTAAATACAAAGTAGTCCCATATTTTGTTTATGCATATACTGAATCAATTCAGTAAACTGTACCCATTCCTTTACCATTTTGCAGTTTTGTATTGATGTGAAAAATCATTTTCAGAGTACCAATTTAGTTTATTGTAACCCTTCTTAAGAAAGGTTTGACCTTGGCCTTGTATCTTTAGTGAAAAGTAATCATTCCTGTTATTATTATTATCATTATTATTATTAAGGCAGTGAGCAGGCTGAATCCTTACCACTCAAGGCAAAATGCTTTGTGGCATTCGTCCGTCTTTACATTCTGAACTCGGATATAGCCAAGGTTGACTTTGCCTTTCATCCTTTCTGTGTTGATAAAATTAGTACCAGTTGTGTTCTGGGGTTGATGTAATCGATTTACCCCCTCCCCTGAGATAACTGGCCTTGCACCAAAATTTGAACTCGTTATTATTAAGGCGACAACCTGGTAGAATCATTAGCATGCCAGGCAAAATGCTCAATGGCATTTCACCCGTCTTTACATTCTGAATTAAAATTCCACCAAGGTCAACTTTGCCTTTCATCCTTTTAAGGTTGATAAAATAAGTACCAGTTGATCACTGGGATTGATGTAATCAACTTGTGCCAAAATTTGAAACCATTATAATTATTATTATTATTATTATTATTATTATTATTATTATCATCATTATAGCATCAAGCTGGCAGAATCGTTAGCACACTGGACAAAATGCTTGAGTTCAAATTCTGCCAAGATCAACTTTGCCTTTCATCTTTTAGGGGGTCAATGAAATAAGTACCAGTTATGCACTGGGGTTCATGTAATTGACTAACCCCCTTTCCCAAAATTTCAGGCCTTGTGCCTATAGTAGAAAGGATTATTATTATTAGGATGGTGAGCTAGTAGAACCATTAGCATGCTGGACAAAATGCCACTGTCCTTTTTTATGTTGTGTTCAAATTCCTCCAAATTTGCCTTTAATCCTTCAAGGTCAATAAGTTGAATACTGGGGTCAGTGTAATTGACTTACCTCTCCCTTGAGCTTGCTGGCCTTGTGCCAAAATTTGAAACCATTATTATTATCAAAATAGGATTTAATCCCAAAAAATGTAAGATATATATGAGAACAAGTGAATTGGCTACAACAAATCATTTTAAAAAGAATATCTAAATAAGAGATGTAGATAGATGGTTTGTGTTATAATGATGAATTCTTTGTGAATGAAGTTTAAGACTATCAAACCCAAAGTCCCTTCCATTAATACAAAACTTTGTGCTTAATTGAGAAATTATCTTTGAAAGCTTACTTAAGTAAATTTCATCTTTTACTCTTCCTTCACCTTTAAAATGTGTTGCAGGTATAAAAATTAGATCAATTCAGTGAAGAACACCTTCTCCGCTTTAAAACAAACCTTGTACATTATCAAAAGAAATTGTTAATCATAAAGGCAATAGTCAGATAGATAGATAGAATACTGGATCCCTACTTCTTTAGCTGAGTTCAAAAATCTACTGTAGATATTAGTTGACAGGAATAACATTGACTTCTACTTCTGTAATAAATTATTATTACTATTACTGTAGCAATAACAAATTGGTTTTTAATATATGGAAGCTGCAATCAATTTTTGTTTTCATTTGGAGTTGTTTCTTTAATTCTATTATTAATGATACTGCTAGGAAAGACGTGAATAGTGTAAACTTCCATTTTCCCCATTAATATTAACTAAGTCTCAAGAAAGAAATCATAGTCATCATCTTGTTCATTACTATTATTATCAATAATTTTAATTCTAACTCATGATTCACAACATACATATGAAGTATACAACATATTGCCTTTGGAAGAAGGCCATTCAAAATTATAATTAATTATTTCCAGTACAGGAAATGGTTTGCTTTTGAGTTACGAAGACTTAATTATTTCACATTACATATATTTATACTAAATAAATAGAACTTATTTTTCTTTTTAAATTTGCTTCTCGTTTTAGAAATGTGTTTGCTTTTAAAATAATTCCCATTTTTATTTAACAAATAAATAATGGAAAATATTTTAATTGCTAAAAGTTATACATTTTGCTGAGATTAAACTTTAAAAATATTTTGCAGTAGCATTCACTTTATTTTCTTTCTAGTTTTCTTTTTTCTCCAGTTGTTCTTGTGTGATGAAGACTAGTCTTTAGAGTTGTATGATGAAGACTGTTGTGCAATTTATTATAGAGGAGCTTCAATTTAGCTAAAAGTGGTGGAATTGATATAATATAAAACCTATAGTCTCAAGAAGTTTTCTAGTAGCAATCTCAGTTGCAAATTACCGATAGTTAATTGTGATGTATTTATATAGTGTTACATTATTTTCTTGAAAGCTTGACTGATTAACCTAGCAGATAAAAATAATTTCCTCTTTTCGATTGTTTATGAGTAATAAATATTAGGATTAATGTAATGTATTTTCATGTGAGTTTTATTTTAAAGTACAAACTTTTAAAATTATCTTTAAAATGCATTTAAGAATGAAATTTGTGTGTAATATTTATCACTCACCAGGATAAAATTTGTATAAGTAAAAATACATAGAGAATGGTCATTATTGATTTGTTGCTATTCTTGGAGTAAATAATTTTAATTAGCTCTTACAGCAGAGGAGAAAAAATTTTTTTTACGAAATACTGAAAGCATTAAAACCATATTTTTTACATATAAATTTAAAGAGGAAAATCTCTTTTGTTAGCATTTCACTTTTTCTTACCATATTAATAACTGTTTTTTTTTTTTTCAAATATAGGTGCTAATAAATTAGGGGAACTATTTTTTTTATTTTACATTAATTTGTTGTTGCTATATAAGTACCTATATGTAAATCACATAGCAAACTGGGAGATTGAACTTCACTGCATGAACTTAAACATTATCAGGTTTGACATTGGAACTCTTTGCGTTCTGCTCGAGTTAGACTTAATTAAAAGCAACACATTATAGTATTTCATTTCAATTAAATCACTTCATTTTTTCTCTTTTTTTTTCTTTCATAAAAAAAACTATAGTTGAATGGGAAGATGTGGGTGGGATGCAAACATAAATCATTTTAGTTGAGAAAATAACTTCAAACAGTACTTTCATTAGCACTAACATTTTCAGATTTGTTTTCATCATCCTAGTCTCTTTCACTATGAAATTAAACACAATAATTATATTTTGAAATGTTACTTCCATACTTTTACTATAATTTCTCTTTTTTATTTACCCTCCCTCTCTCTCTTTCTCCAGCCATTTATATCCTTCCTAGATGTCAGTAATAACACAATATAGCACACAAGTCTAATATACATTCTGACATTATAAATGAGAGAAAATTCCCTGAACATTTAATGTGTCTATAAAGTGGAAACTTATCAATTAGGAATTCTATCAATTTTTTTTTTTAAGCTCACCATTGCCAATAATAAGCATCTGCGAGATATAGTTCAAAAAAGGCTTTCTTATTGCCAGTTGCAAATTGCTTTCATACACATTTTGAAGACATCAGCTTATTTTTCTGATAGAAAATGGGGAAGGGGAGAAATTCTCTAAATAGCTGATTAATTTTAGATGATGTTTTTTAAAAAGAAAAAAAAATACAGCAAATATATATCAAGAAAAAATAGTTTAGATTATGTTAGCTTAAGTTTGGAGAAAATTTAGCATTAAGTACAATTCTGTCTTTTTAATGTCATCTACTAAAAATGAACTCTTGACATCGATTTTTTTTTTATATATATTTACTTTATATCAACTAGATTTTTTTCCTGAAGGATTTTGGAAGACTCATTTTATCACACTGTGTTTATTTAACATAACATTTGACATAAATTGTGCAAAGTAAAGAGACCACTATATGATCACTTGATCTGCTAGGAATAGCTACAAAACCTCCCTATCTTATTAAAAGGTTAATTTGATAATGTAATAAGACAGGAGGTCAGGGTTGGAAAAACCTTTGGTTATGGATCTACTTGATCAAAGCTGGTCTGTTATCAAACATCTGATGTAAATGAACTGCATTTTTAAAAATGGTTTTAAAGAAATATTCATTTCTTCTATATTGTGGATTCTTGTACGAAATTCAATAAACCTCTTTGGAGTAAAAGAAAAGGCACATACTAAAAGTGCTTTCATTAATGAATTTATGCATGTGCGCAATATTCATTAGGGCCTCAATTAAATATTTAAGTCTTTTTTGTCAGTACTATTTATTAGACAGCAATTTGATGCTTTCTGTATCATTTATTATTTGTTAATCAATGTTGTAGCTTTACTCTTTGTCACTCAGCAATCAACAACTCTGCTCTATCTACGGTCTGTTAAATAGATACACTACAGATTTATGCCAGGCACTCGGTGCTATGTAATTTACTGAAAAACTCAACAATGCTGTTAACAGGAAAATATTGAGAAATTGCTATGGCTAAATGTATGTGAAGCTGATCTTAAGTGTTATGTGCGTACAACCCATTACAAACCTTGAGATATCACTATTCTTACTTTCTGTTCCACTTAATTCGGCACCAGAAAAGAAAGAACAAGTTAGTAGTGGAGTAGTGAAGCAAACAGAAAACTTGTACATATTATATGATTTACCATGTTTTGATTATATTGATCTAGCTCTCATATAACAGAAATTTGTGGTCAAGCACACAGTGACACACTAGTTTTAATCCTGTGAACTATTGCTTATAAATCTGCTATGGTCATTTGTGGAAGCATGTACTCTATCATAGTAATTTCCTTTGTCTATTGTACTGATTTATATACATCTTCAATAACCTACTATACCATCTATCTAACTACAAACACAAGAGTTATGTATGTTACTTTTTGGAGTTTGTTAGCTATATTTGCCAGGTACCATGTAAGTACTGAATTTGGTGAGATCGTTATAACCAAAATAGAGATTCCACTATATTACTTTCTATCTCATTAAGCATCTACAGAAATAGATAAGAAAAACTTGTTTGCAAGTAACAAAATAGATAGATTTAACTTGAAACAATTGAATTCATCAACAATTAGTCACCATTGTTTTCTACAACACCTCTTCCATGACCACCACTGTTACCACTCCAGCAAATAGCTCTTACTCTTTCCTACAACTACTATTACAAACAGTATTAGTAAAAAGCACCACAGTTGCAATCATTTCTCACTGCTAACATCACTATCGCACCTAACAATAATACTGTCTAATAATACTATTTCTATTGTTGAATCACTTCTATACTATAGTTTTTTCCACTGCTTTTCTTGACATTTTATATTCCTTTTAGCAATTAATATTGTTACACTTGTCTTTTAACATCTTAGTTCTCTGTGATATGAATTCACTGAGTAGTTTGTATTTCTTAGTTTGAATGATTTTTCTTTACAACTTTATATAGTGAAACTCTCAAACCTTCTTCTCCTAAAAAAAAAATTTTTTTTTAAAGTTGGGGGTGGAGGATTAATATGCTATTTTTATATTCTTTGCCTTATTCCATTTCTTCATTTAGTTTTAGTACTTTGAGGTTTACTTCAGGCTTTCCTGTTACTTTCAACTTCATGCATTATCTTTTGTGATATTTGTAAAATTTCCTCTGATTTACTGCCTCTAAAGAGAACCTAGACTGTAGAACATCAACATAAATGCATCACAGTTTAAGCCTCTGAGATCTATGTTCAAATTCTACCAGATTAAGGCTATGTTATATTTCTCTCTAAAATGAATATTTAAAAAATAAGTACCAGAGATATATTAGGATGGTTCAAATAAAATAACTTCATTCTAGCCACTTCCTCCCGAATTATATTTTACCTAATAAAAAGAACTTCTAATTTTTTTTCCTATTTAGAAAAATGGTTGTGTATGTATTTCCTCCACTTTCAGAAATTAAAATAAGTAAATAAATAAATTGCCAAAGCAATTATCTGTATAAAAAGGAAAATGATAGATTTTCTTAATTGAATAGTCACTTTGTTAAATGTTAATGTATCTCTAAAACATACAAAAGTTACACTCCCTTTTTGATTAGGAATGCTGTTAATTTATAAAATATATACTGAAGAGTATAGTGAAGAGTTTTCTCTGTGGAAAACACCTGGTTCTTGAGGTGTTGTGTGCAATAAGAAACAAAAAACACCTAGGAAATAATACTGAATCTTATTTCTGTGATTGTTTTTTTTTGTATAATATAGTTTATCTTTGACATTCCAAGACTTTTTCATATCTGATATTCTTATCATGAAGCTGCAATTTATTTTTCCTGTCTTTCTTTTCATTATAGTGAAATGTTAGGTTTTTTTTTTTTACATTGATAACACATTTGTTATATATAATATTAAAATATTCTGCATAATTCCATAATTTTCAGTAAACAAAGCTTAATTTATTTGACAAAATTGAAGTGTTATTAATTAGAATTAAACAGAATAAATTGGAAAGTTTGTAGACAGGTGACATTTAAAAAAGTTTTGTCTTCTAATTGAGTGCAGTATGAATTTTAAAATCTTATACCAACAAGTTAAATTCAGTCTATAAAAGATGGACATTTATGAATTTCAGTCAGGTTCTATCCTTTTGTTAAGTGTCCTACCTGTTAGAAGCTTCAAAATATATATTCAAAGAAAAAAAAAATTCTTTTACCGTCTTAGTGCTATGTTATTTCACATTGTGCTTTTTATTTCAACCTATCCCAATCTTTAGTGAACATCTTGGATTTCATGTCCTTTGTCCAGGTATTTGTTTCTAATCTAAAGAAAGAGCTACTTTCATGTACAGGTTGTTTTAGTTGTCAGCAAAACAGAAGGAATATAAAGTACTTCACTCTGATATTTCGTGTATTTAGATCAAATACAAACTCCTTTTCTGTTTCACTGACTTTTTACTGTCAGCTTTGCAGTACTAGAAAAGCTACTAGTCTCTGTTGGGTATTTGATAAGAAAAGTTAGTTCTCCATTTTCAACTACCAAACAGAATACATATGTTGTAGTATGTTGCATCTGGTCAGGAAATTAAGATCTATTGTTTTTTCCTTGTACAAAATTGGAATGTATATGATTGTTTCCTGTGGCAGAATTAGTAGAGTAGCTTTAAGTAGAGATGATGTAGAGCAAAAGAAATTTTTCAGCTTCATTTGGTCTATAAAAATGAGGTAGACAATAACTTGATTTGGGTTTTTTTCTCTTTTCTTTTCTTTCTTTTTTTTTTTCCTTTTTCTTTTTGCATTGTATCGATACAGCAAGTTGTAAAAGAACTATCCTAAATTAATAGGTTCCAGTAAGTGAGAGAGATTGTATGTTCTGAACATTTGAGCTGATTGATCATTTTCACATTGATATTAGTTTCGTGGTGGGCAAAGCTATACCATACCAAGAGACATGCCTCTTTTTTAAGGAAATAAAAGCAAAATTAGAAACTGAGTCCATTGTAGATGTAATACAGTTTTACATGTCCTTTTAATGTAGACTGTATGGTGTAAGAATAAATACAGAGTAAATGTGACTGATGTAATTTGCTCATAAAATAGGGAATACATCAAGAGATATACAAACTATTAGCATCAAAAACCTATACATGAACTGTAGGTAGACACTGAAATAAAAAGGTGAACAAGAAAACTGAAAGCTGGAAATAATTTTTCAAAAGGACAAAAGTACTATATTTCCCCAGTATTAACAAAAAATAAATTTTTAAAAAATACTACAAAATATGAGTGGTTTTTAATGTTATAAAGTAATCAATTGTTGATCGGTTTGAAGCTAGTTTTATCTAAGATCTAACAGAGATTTTCTATTATATCTATCATAACCTTGAAAAGACTGAAGTTTACAAATGGATTGTTAGTATGTCAAATCAGGTTTTTCTTTACCTTTACAGGTTTCTTTTGTGCTTTCTGTATGATATTGCTAAGTGGTTGGAAGGCTGGATAACACTAACTCATGTTGAATGTGTTTGAAGTCTCTTAAGCCTATAGTTTTTTTTTACTGCACTTCATTTTTGCAATGGAAGTGTCCAGTGAAGTGTTATTGAGTGCAGAGATGACTCTGACAAAATAGAGTAAATATTAGGTCTTTACAACTGTTGCACCAGGAAACAAGGGGTACAAATATTGACAATATGTGCAATGGAAGGCTTAAAAGGTATGATAACTGCAGCCTGAAAGAATAGATTTGTAAAGTGAAACAGTGTGAATTAAAATTTTTAAAAACTAATTTTAATCCAGCAGTTTTTAAGATTTCTTAATAATAATGGAAGTATAAAGGTGGTGAGTACATCACCTTTAGTACACCAGGCAAAATGCTTAACAATATTTTGTCTGTCTTTACATTCTGAGTTCGAATGCTGCTTGTGTTGACTTCGCTTGTCATCCTTTTGAGGTCAGTAGATTAAGTACCAGTTGGACACTGGGGTTGATCTGATCGATTTACCCATCCCCCGAAAATGCTGGCCTTGTGCTAAAATTTGAAACCAATATTAATGGAAGGATAATTTTCAAAAAACACAGTAAAACAAGATTGTTGACAAATTGAAAAAATACTGTCTGTTTGAAAACAATACTGTCTAGCTTTTCATTCATGATCTAGACATATGCACATTTTTGTCTGACAAACTGTAATGCTGTTCTTATGTGGACATATACCAAAATTTTATTGCGGTTAGAATTAGATTTTGTGATATTTACACCTTTCCCAAGGACATTACAATAGCACTGAAGTAAATTATCTTCAACCATAGATGAGACTAGATCACTCAGCTTATTGAGATCTCCTTCTTACATATTTTAGTGCATATTAATAATTTAGATAGTTTTACTTTAATAAGGACAGCTAATTCTTCACACTTATTAAATTTAACAGACACTTATTTATTCCTAGGATTTGGTAGCAGAAGTTGAAATTCTTCTCTTCTGACTTAAGTTGAGGCTCCTTACTCAATACATTGATGGATGATACCATATAAAATTCCTCTTCTATCTGTTTGCTTTTGTTTTCTTCCTTTTGTTTTTATAACATTGTTTTGTTGAATGATATTGAGTTTTTTTTATTGTTTTCACATGAAACATTGACTATATACTTCTTAGGTCTAGAGTTAAAATCTATTCTAATTACCATCCTTTATAATCAATTTCCTTTAGTTATGCATATAAGAACATTTTTTTGTAAAGGAGGGGGAATATAACAAGTTCAGTCAAATTCCAGTGGCTTACTGGAACTAGTCTGGGTCTTTGTTATTTACATTATTTTCCACAGCCCTTTTGTATTTTCATTTACTGTTTTACATTTATTTTTTTGTTATGCTTGTATGGTGCAATTATTTTTACAGTTAGATGCCATTCTTCCTGGTAACCATTCAACTGTGAAGTAGGAATGAGCTTGTTTGTATTCAGTGAGTAACACTAGAGCAAGTTAAGTTTGATACTTTGCTCATGAGTGCAATACCGTGGCAGTGGAAAGATCTAAGCATATTACCATGTGGCTAATTGTCCAACACCTTAACAGCATAGCTATTGTTCATCTGAAAATCCCAGTTCCCCTGCTGAGAATGAAACATGAGCTAATAATAATAATAATAATAATAATCCCAATCCCTTCTGCTATAGACACAAGGCCTGAAACTTTGCGTGGGAAGGAGCTAGTCAATTACATCAACCGTAGTGTTCAACGGGTACTTATTTTATCCACCCTGAGAGGATGAACGAAAAAGTCAACCATGAACTCAGAATATAAAAACAAATAACAATTCTGCCAGCTCACTGCTTTCAATAATAATACTAATCCTTTCTACTAAAGGCATAAAGCCTGAAATTTGGTAGGAGGGGACTAATTACATCAACCCCAGTGTTTCACTGGTACTTAGTTTTATCAACGCTGAAAGGATGAAAGGCAAAGTCAGCCTCAGTAGAATTTGAACTCAGAATGTAAAGACAGGCAAATAATAATAATTATCTTACTCTGTTGAAATGAACTGTGGCTAATAAAGAAACATATCTGTAACCATGATGAATTATTCAGAGATTATAAAACATATCTAAAATAAGTTATCTTGTAAGTAACATATCCACAATTCAAATCCTTTAGTGAAATAAAAACTATGTACTCCAACATTTTTACTTTCAGTAAATAACTTCAGTAAACCAAATCTCATAAAGTGAAAATTCAGAGCCAAAAAAAAAAAAAGTCTTGGATAAATAAACTACTATCATATACAATGTTCTTGTTGCCTTCTGTGTAAGGTTGGGTTGATCTGTAGAATTGCTTTTTCCTAACCATCCCTATTTTTGGTTTTTCCCTATATACATTCCAATATTGACCAATGTAATATGCATTCCTCTCCCTCATTTTAGGAAAGCCTAATACTATCAGATTTTCCCAAAGCTGCTTCTTGAAATGATTAATCACTTTTTCTGATGTTATCAAGAAGTTTGCTATTCTATCTCTTCTTGCTAATCTCCATTTCTATTTGAAAACTCCCATTAAATTTTACATCTGTTTCATTTCTAATCAATTCTTTCTCTCGCTCTTTCTCTCTCTTTCCTTTTTTTTTTTTTTTCTTATCCATATGTGTAGTATATAAAACCAGTGCTTGGATGTGCACAAACAGTTGTGTGTGTGTGTGTGTATGTGATAGAAAAATGTGGTAAATACTGCTACTATAAAATCTAAGACACTCTGTCTGAAGTATGATTTATTCCCTGACTTGTTCTATGTCTAGTGATAATGTGCTGCTAAAATATGATAAAAATAATATCGATTCAAATCTTCATCACCTGATGCCACATCAACACTGTCTTGCAATCACTTTGAAAATCATTCCAGACAAGATAACATCATCCAGACTTATTAATTTTGTTTTTGGATATTTCTTTTTTAATACTTCTGGACATCTTTGTAGTCAGTATTATAGAATTTCTTCTACATCAGCATTACTGTTGTGAAAATATTATATGCATATATCTTTAGAGACATTGTCAAAATCTTATTACAAATTATGTTATGAACTGATTGGACAAATACAGAGCAGGTGTAAATGAATAAAAACTCTGAATATTCGGTAATCTTCAGTAACGGCTGCTAAAATTCCTAAAGCATAATCTGAAAAATATCTCCTTTTTTTCAGTTCTATTCGATATCTGCTAGCAAAGTTTCTACTATAACTGGTTAACAGCCAGCTTGGCTAACTAGTAGCGCAACTGTTGTTCATTAGCTCCGGGTCAGCTCTGATTAAACAATCCCTTGATAAAAGAAATTGCAATCGTGATCATTCAAAGATATACTTTGTCGGAAAAAATAAAATACAAAAAAAAAAAAAAAACAATCAAGAAAATTAGATTGTCATGGCTGCAGTATCTTTTATCAAAAGGTTGATCTGGAGCTAAACAACAATAATAATTATAACTCTTATTAACTAGACCCCAGCAATCCTGTCAGTTTGGTTGTTAGTTGGTCAAGTTAATTGCCATACAGTTACTATCAAACTTGCTAACAAGCAATAAAAATGCCTGAGTGATTAATTTCTGTATTTGCAGGTAATAGTTTCTCTACCTGAATAAAAAAGAAAAATGAATCACAAAGTACTGTTATAGATACAATTCATTCAAATTTACATCTGTTTTTTCCATGTAAGCATGGGTTAGATGCATCCATGCATTACAGCTGAGTGCCCTTCCTGTCATCAACCTTTATCTGTTATTCTACCAATCTTTGAAAGCACTGAACCACCAAGACATTTGTTCACAAAATGCCAACAAATAGAATGCATTTTCAGAAAAGAACAATATATACAATCATATACATGCACATATACAAACATACATGTGTGTTTGTTTATGCATTTATTTGTATATGTATACATGTATATACTATGTCTGTGTATGTATGCATATATTTATATATGTGTGTGTGTGTACTTATATATACAAACACACTTACACATACACATGATACTCATGCAATTTCTATCAACGAAATCACTCACACGGCATAAACTGACCTGCAGCTATAGTAGAAATCACTTACCCAAAGTATTGCACAATAGGACTGGACACAAAGCGATATGGTTGCAAAACAAACTTCTTGACCATACGCCTAAAAAATACTGACCATATCACAAAATATTTATTTTCGTTTTAATTCCATCATTTGTTACTCTAATCTTGCGAATCCTATAATTGGTTACTAATTGACTAAAAAATCAAAAAAAAAAATCAAAGGAATCACATAGTTACATATACTTAGATTTATTTTTACTTAGTTTAAGAAAACTTCTGAAACCTATCTAAATGCTGTCAAATTTTCTCTTCAAGTGGACAACATGATTATATTTGTACCTACACATACATTTCTGTATAATTTTAGAATGTTCTCTTGCTGAAGTCAGCTTTGTCTTTCATCTATCCAGTGTCAGTAGACTATAGTGCTTATCAAGGACTGAAATAGATCTTATACGGACTAACCCCTCTCAAAATTACTGACCATGTACTTAAATTAGAAAGAATTATTGATCCTAATACTTATGTTGTGTGGTACGGAGAAATTTCTTGCAAAAAGAGGATTTGTAGAAGAATTTTTTCTCTTTACTTTCTTGATTTATTTAACTTTAGCATTCTTATAGAAATATGTGTGCTCTTTCTCTTGGCTTTAATTCTGAAAAATAAAGAATATTAAATCATCCTTGATTTTTCAAAACTCTGCTATCTTTGTATGTTAGGCATTGATAATATCAATGCTACAAAATTGGGAAACTCTAGGGTTTTATAAATATGTAATTTTGTTATATTTTCTTTTATATGAATATTCTGAAGTAAACTGTTTGAAAGACTCTAAAGCGATGTTCATGTTATGTTGACAAAGTTAGGACATCTATTTTGTATAAGAAACAACTTCACTTTGTTTTAGAGAACTACTCACTAATCACATATTTGACATAGCCCAATATCATCACCTACCAACAATTTCATTATGAATATACCACTTTCCTTTTATTTCCATCCACTTCTTTTTTATTAGTTCATTAATGGCTTTGACTACTACAAATTTATGGCTACGTTCTAACCACTAGCCTTGTTCTATTTACCATCTTGTACTCTTCATGTTGGCTTTTTTCCAAGATGCCATACTTGATATTTTTATAAGCCCCATTGCCTTAGAATCCTTCCTGCCCATACATTCATTCATCTAAAATATTAATTTCACTGACATCAGCCAGCCATCCTATCTTACTGTATCCGCTGCGTTTTCCTTTGTTAGTATTGAAGTCCCTTCCATCTTTTCATAGGAATCAGAAACAATAAACAATGGAATAACCCTTGTTCTTTGTAATTAAACTTAGATTTTATTCATAAAGATTGGTACTTTTCTTCTCAAGGCAAGGATTTTCTTTTTAAGTAAAAAATCAGCAAATTCGACTAGATATTTATTACTCGAAAAAGCCAAATCAACAGAATTTAAACTTAGAAATACAAAGCATCAATTTAGATACATTTACTCTTTTACCTGTTTCAGTCATTTGACTGTGGCCGTGCTGGAGCATCGCCTTTAGTCGAGCAAATCGACCCCAGGACTTGTACTTTGTAAGCCTAGTACTTATTCTATCGGTCTCTTTTGCCAAACCGCTAAGTTACGGGGACATAAACACACCAGCATCGGTTGTCGAGCGATGTTGGGGGGGGGGACAAACACAGACACACAAACATATACACACACATACACGTATATATATATATATATATATATACATACATACATACATATATACAATGGGCTTCTTCCAGTTTCCGTCTACCAAATCCACTCACAAGGCTTTGGTCGGCCCGAGGCTATAGTAGAAAATGCTTGTCCAAGGTGCCACGCAGTGGGATTGAACCCAGAACCATATGGTTGGTAAGCAAGCTACTTACCACACAGCCGCTCCTGTACCTGTACCATTTATAAAAAGTCCTTATGTTTATTTCTGTGGCTTGTATTTATTTGTAACACTAACACATATATTCATAGAAATGTAGCATAATAAATTAAACTTAATTTCAAATTGTTAATGCAACACGAGTAATGTAAAATTTTAATTTTTTTAAAATGCTAACATCTGTTTAATGGCATATTTATATTAATTAGCCAGAAAACTTCAGATGTATGTTAGCTTCCATTTAGACAGTAATTCATAAATGAATTATAGCCTGGCCATTAATAATGAACTATTAAATGACGCAGAAAACTTCTTTTTGTAGTTGATAGGTATTTGAACAAAGTATTTGATAAAATTTTTAAAATGTATCTTTCCTTCAAAGCATTTAATCATAAATCTTTTGATCCTTTAACAAGCTGTTTATTTTTAATCAAGTTAACTGGTTATTTGGTTTTCTTGTACAAAAGGAAGAAAAAAATTTGTGTACATGTATGTGTGTGCATGTGGGTGTTATTTTTGCACTTAAGGATTTTACATTTTCTCAGCTACTGAGTATGAAAAAAAAAAAAAACCCATATAGTGAATCCCATTAAAATTAACTTAGTCGTTTAGTAAGTTTGATTTATTTATCTATTTTGTTCGCTTATATCCTATCATGTATGACCTATTTCCACATTCTGTTGGCAATCCTGACATACCATTTGGTAGTCCTTGCTATTGTTATTCATTTATCTTTGCAATCTATCAAAAACTCAAATAACTCTTAGTTCACCCGAATAAAACTTTTTAATACATCAATTTTGAACATTTTCTTGAGTTCCTTTTAACCTCATTCTCATTAATTTGACTTCATTTTCCTTTCCTTTTCTTTCAGTGTGTGTGTGAGTGTGTGTGTGCATTTAGTCTTTTTTAGTCTTTCTCTGGCCAATTTTCTTCTCTTTTAACCTGGTATGCCTTAGATGGCATTTACAAATTGTTTTTTAAGTTGGGATAATTTGTCTTTGTAGTTAAGTCACTGTAGAGCTATTACCTTTCTTAACTTTGGTGAACTTTCCTATCCCAGAACTGGAGCGATATGTTATTTGAATGACTCCCTTTGTTTCAAAGAGGATTCTCTTGTTTTCTTCTGCTTTAATTCTTCCAAGTTGGCAGTGGTGGTGGTGGGGTGAGTCTATGCTGCTGTTTTATTTATTTATTGTTATACTATTTTTATGCTTGGATTTAGAAGTCTGCAGTTTTTGTTTTATTTTTCTTTAAAGCATCTGAATATGATGGCAAACAGAAAAAAATTAAGTGGATTAAAACAATGCCTGTTGGAGAAGCTTTAAAAAAATAACATACAACCCCACCTTTCCCTAAGAATATTAAGCAGACTTTTAATTAGTATTAGTAAAATGTGTATTAAAAGTCTTAGGTTTTGTTACAGCTATTATTAAAACATAAGTATCATAAACAAAAGAGCAGCCACTAAATGTTTTACTGTATCCAGTTTATGCATCTTGATTCAGTATTCAAGTGCTTCTAGAGGTTGATAAAATAAAGTTGATTTGGTTCACTAAACATCAAAGGCCTTGTGTTATGGGCAAAGAAATTGCTGTTGTTTTGTTTATCATTCAGAACAAAACCTTTACAGTGGATTTAAGCGATAGGGAGATTAGTCAAAATATCTGAGATAACTTGAAAGAATTAAGTTACTCAGCTGCAGCAGTATTTAAAATGATTTGTCATTTCAATAAGGCAGATTAAATGATATGCCTGACTTTTATAGACATAATTGAGTTGGTTTTTTTTTTTTTTAATTTTTATGTAAAGCTTTTGTAATGTAACCTCTCTCTCTCCCCAAGAACATGTTTGCACACAAGATAGTGTTGCCCTTTGCTTAAAATTTATCCACTATCGATTCACTCTTGACTTTCCAAATTAACTTTTAATTCATGTACAGAAAACATTTTCTGCCTTACACGTCAGGCAAGTCTGTGTGTGTGTGTTTTCTATTGTAAGTGGATGATGTGCTATGGAAATGGGAGCTGCTGCAAGATTTTTCTTAAAGATAGGCTGGGTGAAATTCATTAACGTTTTCTTAAATTTTTTTTTTTTTTTTAATCTATATAGGAATGAGGTACAGATTGACATTATTTCAGGAGCTGTGGTTTGATAGGGTTAAAATCTGGCTGTTAACGTGACACTGGCAAAACTGCATGTTTGGAATGTAGCTGAATGCTATAACATAACCATCTAACCCTTGTTAGTCATGACAAACTATAGACTAAAATACAACTGAGGAAGAAAAGTTATATAAAAATAACTCTAGTCTGATATTCTATATTTGCTAATCATAGAGCTAGATAGCAGATGCATCAAGATCAGAATTTCATGACACACATATTGAATATTGCCATTCTGGAGTTGATGCTATTGATGTAGGCCCCTCCCCTTGAAATTGTTGACTTTGTGTCTAAATCTTCATCATTATTGCTATGGTGGTGAGGAAGCTGGACAATGTTTTGCAGCAATTTTTTCTGACTTTATGTTCTGAGTTCAAATTTCACTGAGGTCAGCTTTGCTTTCATCCTTTTGAGAGTTGATAAAATAAGTACCAGTTGACCACTGGGGTCAGTATAATTGACTAACTTTGTACCTTTAGTAGAAAGGATTATTATTGTGTTTTTCTTCTTTCAAATTTGTTTCCATTTTTTGCCAAGGTCTTATCATTATCATCAAAGTTAGATCAATAGTATTGGCTGTAGAACCCACATCCAAGCTGTCTTCAGCCATTTAGCTCAATATCTCATTTGTACATTCTCATCAAAGTACAGTTAGTATTTCAAATCTCCGTTGTAAATAATATAACCACTTGTAATATAGCATCATTATGCTAGTTTACCATACTTCTCTGTAGTAAAAGAAGGTTTTTGTGCTGAATTAAGACATTTAAATATTGATATTGTTCATGAAAAATATAGGATGTACACCTTTTTAATTTCACTTACTTGTTCTTAAATGAAAACTACTGTTCTCAGTATGATGCCTTAATTATTTGACAGTTTTTATATTTGTTGTCAATAGAAATCAGACTGGTACTTTATTTATCCAGGAATAAATATGATTTGAAATAAATTCTCTGAACAATGAAGAGAACATTCTTTCCAAAATTGTTTATAGTTTGATATTTTAATATAATTACATTTTATCATAAAAGTTAATGTAGAATTAAGGATAGATACATTGAACTAGAGTAGAAGAGAAAATTATCTCCTGTTTGGCTCTTGAGATTTCATTTTTCTTAAGTTTCTGTTGAAACACCATAAAATTCATTAAAATTGAATCAGGAACTCTAACCTTAGGCTTTAATTTGAACTTGGCATGTATTCATCTTTTCCCAAGTGATCTCAAAAGATATTTTAAGAATTCTTTCCCTCCCCACCTCTCTAGCCTTGTCATAAAGAAAAATTATCGATTAGGAAATATCCTTATATTGTTTTACATTCTAACAAATATTTTTTAATATTCTTATTTAATTTGTTAATTTTGAAAAAGAATTATATTGGAAACAAAGGTTGTTTTATTGAAAACTATAAAATTTGTAATTAAAAAAAATTTACTATTGATAATAGTTATATCTAACATAGGCATGTGGCTTCATGTTTTCAGTGAGGTACATAGTCAAACTACTTCATAAGTGCTTATTTTGTCAACTTTGTGGTGGTGGTGGTGGATGTAGTAGTAGTAAAGAATTTCAATTCAGGGAATTTTTTTTTTTTTACTTAAGCATAAGAGAATTACTGCTATTTTACCAGTGTGCATAAACAAACGATACTCTGATCACTCAAATATTAATTATTTAATCAGTAGCTGTTCATCATTTACATTATCATTTATTTCCAGGCATAACACTTAAGTAAATATTTTAAGAAAAATATTTTCTTTTTTTTTTTTTTTCGCTACAAACACCCCCTGCAACTTTTCCCATGTGTAGGTTGGCTAAAATAAATAAATTTGATGACATATTTGAACATTAATCACATGGTGATTGCAATCTTAACTTTAAATAACTAAACCTTTAAACCAGTAAAAATGTCAATTGCAACAAACAATAGTCAACCTCTTTGTTTGCCATGTGAATGTGTGTATACACACACAGAAAAGATCCAAGAGAATTACTATAATTTGCTATTGTGTTTGCATTACTCAGTGATCTGTCCCAATATTTTTAATGGATAAGCATTTCTTTTGTTGAAATCAGTTGTTAGAATAGCTATATGTATAAAGTCCAATAGGGTTGTATGGCTGCAATTCTGTACTTTTAGGTTTATAAATTTTGAATTTTATTTGTTACTAAAATCAGTTATTATGGAAAAGTGTGTTCATGTATTCCAAGCAATTATACCCAAGATATAAGCATTTAACATGTGAACTTGTTCAAATGTTAGAAATGCATCACATTTGAAATGGCAAAATTAAAACTAAATTAGATATTTTATAAAACCAAATTTTTAATGGATGTCCAAATTGACATGGTAGATTGAATAGAATGCATACTAGCATGTATAGTATAGTCTGGTTATTTAATTCATAGTGAAGGAACAATTATAACACACACACACAGTGTGTAAGCAGGCTGGTCAAGGAAATAAGTTGGATTATTTGCATATTGTAGGTGTTGTGTTTCTGGACAGAAGACTTTATAGTATGCAGTCACATTTCACCTATCTCTGATAACTAGTTACCAAATTAATTGGGAATGTTAACCTGTGACAAACTGGTGTCTTGTACAGGATGAGTTTGATCATTCATCTGCTTAAAATCATGAAACCAGAGCTAAGTACTAGTGCAGCCTTTTCATCAGAAAGGTGTGTGTGTGTGAATGCATACACATATTTGATAATTCATTATTATATCTATGAATTGTAAGCAAGTTCCTGGTAGGTAGAGCACTGTGAATAAAGTAATTGCGTTTAGTTCAGTACTCAGATAGGGTGGGTCAGGTGTGATAGCCATGTGGCTGGTTCAGTTGTAGCTGTAGTAAGTACTAGTTCATATTCAGTAGTTTTTATCACCATCATCATTTAATGTCCACTTTCCTATGTTTGCATGGGTCAGACGAAATTTGTTGAGGCAGATTTTCTGTGGCCAGATGTCCTTCCTATCACTGATCCTGACCTGTTTTCCAGAAAGGAATGCTTTCCATTGAAGACTTGAAATAAACAACATCTTTTGTATGATGTCATCATTTACAATCATCACATGATGACAAGACAACAGTATACACAAACACACACACTTTATATATAATAGGCTCCTTTCACTCAAGGCTTTGGTTAGCCTGGGAAGATACTTGACCAAAGTACCACACAGTGAGGTTGAACATAAGACCACATGGTTGGAAAGCAAGCTTCTTCACCACACAGCCATGCCTGCACTTATCAAATCAGTTTTATGAATTTAGCATAATGAATACAATATGAAAATATAAATGTAACATCGATACATGAATATGATAAAGACATTTATGAAATATGTGAATTAAATCTGTATCCCTCCATGCATGCATATACATAAATATGTGTGTCTGTACATAGATATATTACAGTACATAAAATATTAATGTTTTTACTAGTTTCAACTCATAAGCTATGGTCATGCCAACACATGCATTGCACACACACACACACACACACACACATACACACCAACCAACCATAGTACTACTTGCATAGAGATTTTATGTTTCGCAGAAGCTGTACTCTTTAGTACTCATCTGCATTAACTGATTAGATAAGCCTTCATATAGTTATTGCACTGAAGCATCTAATTAATATTTATATCCTATTCTTTGAGTCCTTTATTTTTTTTTAAATGTATTTTGCTAATTATTTTTTAAGTCAACACTAAAACAAATTCAGATGATGAACAGATAGTGGTTTGTCCAAAGAGTTGGAGAAAAATTGCTATTATAAATGGTACTAAATCAAATAATTATTTTATCATTCAACTATCTCAACATTTATATTCTCTTATATCTCTAGATGCTAGTCATTCTCATTGCAATATAATGTAATTTTAATTGCTTGATATAAAATCTTATTGCTGATATTTTTATGGCTTGTTGTTAGTGACATTTTTCATGAATTTTCAGTAGATTAAATTTGGAATGTTTTTATATGAATGCCAATTTATGATTTATGCCGAATTTTCTTGGTTATCATTTCTTCTTTTTATAAAAGTTGGTCATAAAATCATCATCAGCATCGTAAGGTAGATTTTTCCTTGCCGACATGTTTTTTATGAGTCAGTGATATGACATACTGCTACTGTTCTCAGTGCCACTTCATTTCATCTGAGTACCAAACTTTTCAAATCAGACCACACCACTTCTTATATCATTTACAACATTTTTGAGCTAAATGTATTTACTCCATTAAGTATATATCTTTAAAACTAATAAAAAAAAAATTGAACTTTTCGTGTCATTAATGCATTCTTAAAAAATGCTAAGTGCTAAATTATTCATTTCTTTCATTCCTAAAATGTAAAAAGTAAGATGTATTTTTTTATATACATTGAAAGATATGATAAGCCATATGCTATTAGCTTATCAGTGTTCGTCATAATTTTATAATCAATAGCTAAGAATTATTTTATCTAGACATTCTATTTATTCAATTTCATCTGCTTTTGGAATATATCTAATTCAAATAGAATTTCCTGAAAATTCACCTAAGTATATGAGAACAAAAGCAAAAATAAATAAAAATAAAGTTTCAAAAGTTAGTACAATTGTCTTTTCTTTTTTTCTCATCAATATGAAATTACTTCATTTGGACAAAGACAAATGTGTATCCTTTCATTAATTATTTTCTGTAATTATAATTTAACAATTAGTGACTAGTTTTTTCATTTGCAAAAATTATAAACCAAGTTTAGGTCATATTGATTTTAAAAATGTTCAAAATTTGTCACTTTTTAATGATATATCCAAATAAGGAAGTTTTTAAAAACAATCATTTTTACATTCATAGCTGTTTCTCTTGAAAAGCATTTTGAGAAATGTTTTCAAAAACTTGTTTCTCCCTTATATTTGTTAACTGTTGTGAGAACATTTTTGGGGGTTTTTCATTCACCGTATTTAAATAATTGGCAGTATAACTTGAATTCAATTTAATAGAAGTCTCTGTAATTTTAAAGTTAAGGTGCTTGACTACCAATTGCATGGTCAAAGGTTCAAATTTAACTAGAGCTATTTTATTTGTTGTAGTTTTGATTCACTGACTAAAACAGGTTCCACTCCTTCATTGAGTGGTTAGTGGTAGGAAGGGCATCCAGCTGTAAAAGCAATTGTTCAAACAAACTACCACACACATGCTAGCATGAGAAAATGAATGTAGAACAGTAAAAAGAAATTGTTTCTCCACGTATCAGTTTACTTGAGTATTATATTTTACTCTCTGTTATTTTATTTTTCTCTCTCTTATTTGATGGTTTCCACTCCTAACAATGTATGTTAGTTATTTTCTATGTAGGCAAAAGTTATTAGAAAGATGTAGTTATAATCATATGTAATACTTTGACTATTGATTTCAGAACTACTTGAGACAAATGATAAAATAGATGGTTAAAAAAAATCCTAGTTACATGATTTTTACTTTTAGTATTACTGATAGTAATACTTGTATGAGATTTAACACTTTAACTCTTTAGCACTTAAACCAGCCATATCCTGCCCAAATATTCTACCTGTTTTATGTTGAAACCAGCTAGATCCCTCTCACACCTATTGTACAATATCATTCTAAAAATAAAGAATCACATAACTGAAATTTCGAAGCTTCAAGACAGTGCATGATTAATTCAAAAACATGTGAATAAATAAGCTTTACATTTGAAAGAGTAATCAGACTGCTAAAGGATGAAATGAGTTAATTGCTAAACTCTGACTTGGAAGCATCTTTAGCTGTTCATATGAGCAGTGTTTAACCCTTTCATTACCAACCCAGCTGAAACCGGCTCTAGCTCTGAGTACAAATGCCTTGATTTTGTAAGTTTTGAATTAAAATCTTCCACCAAACCTTAGTCACAATTTATGTTCCTAAGAATAGTTTAATGACAACCAAGTTATTTTACTAAATTCTTTGTTATATTTAAAGTAATTCAAAGAAACACAGAGCATCTCAAAATAAATACAGTAACAAAAGGGTTAATACACAAATACATTCATACAGTACATAGTTTATTGATACAATCTTGTTTCAATTTTTTTCTTTGGAAAAGCAGGTTTCATCAATATTTTCAACTAATCCCCATCTTGCCATTTTAGGAACTGAACAAATCTTTCACCCATTGTGAAAATTTGTTGGTTGAAAAAAAATTTCAAGCTGACATTTTGCTTCTCATCACAAAAGTGCGTTTTATTTTTCTCCCTCCTTTTAGTCACTCACCTAAAAATCAATCTATTCATTTTATTTGCTGTCATATGCTATCTGTGAATTTCGCCTTTTTATATCCATTTTTCAATGACACACATTTGGATAATGGTATTTATTCTTTAAGAAAGTTGTGTGAGTATGACACACAGACTGACTGAATTCCTTCCTTCCTTCCTTAATACCACACACCTAACCATGAGTGATAGTGATTTTTCTAACCGAGCAGACAAGAAATTAGAGATGTATCCCACTCTATAGCCGTATGTAATGTTCAACAACATAATTCATAAGCTACTGTACCTTATTGCCATTGCTGCATAATATTAACCAAAACTATTTATAGCAACATTTCTTATGCTAATTTTTTTTTATTCAAACTGAAAACATTTCATATGCTGAAGTAAAATTACTTGTAAAAGCAATTACTACAGAATGGAAAGCTTAAAGATTATTATGAATCTATAATACATTGCTAAAGTATGTAAAAGCATTCAAAATATCTGCAAATGATATTATTTATAGTAGATAGAGTAGCTAAGCTTGTTTTACAATTATTTGACAGTCCTTCCCTACACACATACATTTGAGCTCAAGTTACCGATCAATACGTCGTTTTCATATCATCCATGTTGTTTCTTGTGCTGAAAACTATTTGCAAAAGAATAAAGCATCTCCCTTATACATTTGTTCTATCTTTGCAACTGATATAAATGTTAGCTGCTAATTATGAAATTGAACTTTTGCTCTTGGATTTAATTATAGCCAGCTTCTTAATCACATTGAAACATTTTTATTTAGATATATATCATATCAATGTAATTATAGTGGAATTGTCAAAGGAGTTTAGCTGTTCTTTTTTAACTGTTTTCAGTGTGTATGTATATGCATGTGTGTGTGTGTGTATGTATGTATATGTGTGTGTATATATATATGTCTGTGTGTGTATATATATATATATATATATATATATATTCTGAACTTTCAAGTTTGTGTTTTTCCAAAGAAAAGTTATGATGGTGCATTTCTAAAAACCATTTTATTTGTATATAAGGAATAGAGCATTCTTATATTCTGACATCTATGGCTTAGGAACAGCAAATTAAAATCTTAAGAATTTTTTAGATTTTAGCTTCGTTATCTTTATATTAAATTCTTCTTCAAAGTTTGAATTACCCCTTAAGTTATTTGTTGTGTGACCTTCTCAGGGAAGTTCAAATCACAAACTTAATTGCTTTAAAGAGGGAAAATGAAGTTCTAAAAAGTTTTTAGGTTCCTTTGATTGAATAAAAAAAAAATAGAAATTAATATTCCATCATCTTTAATAACTTTATTTATTATTGTTTGAGCACGTGTGAAAAAATATTTATCTTTAACAAACTATCTTTTGTTATATGAGTGGTAGATAAAAATATAGAGATAGAGTATATGTGCATGCATGTGTGTGTGAGTGTGTGTGTATAAACACAAAGACATACATATATATACTACATGCCTCTTTCAGTTTCCACCTACTAGATTCACTCACAAGGCTTTGGTTGGCCCTTGGCTTATTGGAAGACACTTACCACACAGCCAAGCATGAACCTTTGTATATGCATAATATATATTCACATGTACGTACACACACACACACACAAATCTCCACTCATACACAAACATACACAGATTTGTGCATGAATATATGTGTATATGTGTGTGTGTGTGTGTGTGTGTGTGTGTACCTGTGCATATATATTATGTATATACATATACAAAGGTCCATGCTTGGCTATGTGATCAGAAGTTTGCTTTCCAACCGCATGGTTTCAGGTTCAGTCCCCACTGTGTGGTACCTTGAGCAAGTGTCTTCCAATAAGCCTTGGGCCAACCAAAGCCTTGTGAGTGAATCTATATATATATATATGTATGTATGTATGTATGTATGTATGTGCATGCCTATATATGTGTCATTGTGTCTGTTTGTTCCCAACCATTACTTGACAAATGGTGTTGGTGTAATTACATCCCCATAACTTAGTGGTTCCGCAAAGGAGTTTGATATAAAAAGCACCAGGTTAAAAAAAAAAAAAATTACTGAGGTTTATTCATTCGACTAAATATTCTTCAAGGTGGTGTCCCAGCATAGCCACAGTTTAATGACTAAAACAAAATTAAAAAGATGAAACCACAAAAAATATATACATACATATATATATATATATAAAACTTATCCAATGTGTGTAACATTTTTATTTTTCACTTTAACAATAAAGGACAAAACTAAATTTAATAAAATTCAGTATCTATTATTTTTACAATTTTTGAACAATTTACAACTGCTGATTAAACATTAAGCTATATATATATATATATCTAAGTGTCTATGTACTTTAAAAAGATTTTATCCCATATGCTGAAAATTATAAAAAAAAAAAAAATGAAAGAAAATCCCTAAACACTAATTATAACTATAAATTGAGAAAGAGTTGTGTATCTAAACTAGAGAGGAATGATACAGCATATGGAATGATTTATTAATTCAACTCATATATTAGCTTCCTTGCTGATTCCAGCAGCTTTCTGTTCACGTTCATTTCTATTGGACATAACTGCCCGTCACATCATTTGCACCATATATGGCTTGCATTATTCAGAATACAACGATGCTTTCACTGTAGGACCTATTAAATGACTTTTGCAAGCCTTCTTTTCCTTAACTGTCAATATGCTAAAAATATTTGAGGCACAACAAATAATTTTTTTCTCTGATATAAAAGAAAGCTTATGACAAAATTTACCATTACTGTGGAGTGGTAAAGATGGCCCAAACTCTACAGCTTTGTATTTAGTATTTTGTTTGTTCTAAGCTTCAGTCTTACTTTTTAGCTCTTCATTGTGAAGTCAGTACAGTAGCATATTGGTATTTATTTTACACTTAGAAAATTACATTTTGTATAGCCAAAAGAAACCATTATCATATTTAGCAAAACTGATTGAGTTCATGTGTGTTTGAGTGTATGTATTTATGTATGTGTGTGTATATATATCAAACTCTGGCCTTGCCAGTTTCTGTCAAACTGTCCAACCTATGCCAGCATGGAAAACGGAGATTAAATGATGATGATGACATATATATGTGTGTGTGTGTGTGTGTGCGCGTATGCACGTACACACACACACATTATAATTCTTTTACTACATGAGAAAAATTCTGGATTGTTTTGGTTTTTTTCTTCCATCTTTTTGGAGGTTGATAAAATACATTCCAGGCAAGTATTGGGATCGATTAAATCAACTAGAATCCTCTCCAGAAATATTTCTATACCACTATTTCCCAACCACTAAGCAGAACTTTGTTGCTTTGAGCAAAAATATTTTAAATTCAAAGCTTCTGTACATAATACAATATTCCATGCAGCTTATGAAGTACATGTTTGCACAATACTGCAACTGCTAAGAGGAAATGCCTTCTACTAATTCTACTATATCTAAGTGATTTTATGGCAGGATAACAAGGTTCATAAAAACCATTTCCTGAGAATTATATTTTTAAATGTAATATCACAAAATGTATTTTCCAGATTTATCAAATATGTTTTAGATTTAGATTTAATAGAAAATAATTTTTTTCTAATATAATTTAAGAACGGTGAAAAAGACATATAGTTTGAGTTGATTCCAATATATTTGTCTGTTGTAGTGAATTAACTAATCTAACCAGTTCATTTATATTTATACACAAAGCCTATCAGATATTGGGCTAAAATGAACATATGCTCTGTGTGTGTGTGAGTGTACCTTTTTATAAATAGATAGAGTGCATGTGATCTATCATTAAATATTTATATGAAAGCTATATCATCTCTGGTAAGGCTTACTTTGCTGAAACAATGGTAACCATGTTCACAAAATATTCTGTATTCAACATTGAGTTGTTTTATAACTGTGGACCAACAAGATTATACCATATCCAAATCTTCCTCTCTGTGTGTGTATGTGAAATGTAATTTGCCAGTTCGACAAAAGAAACTGATAGAATAAGCATCAGGCTTAATGAAAAGATAAGTACTGGGGTCAATGCATTCTACTAAAATAAATTTTCAAGGCGATGCCTCAGCATGGCTGCAGTCTAAGGACTGAAACAAGTAAAAGCTTAAAGATAGATTTAGACCTTGCTTTCTTCTGTCTTGTAAAGCTATCACTTATGGTTAGTTTGGAACACTTTTCTGTTAATAAATAACAAAGAAAGACTTAAGTTATACTTTTAAGCTTATATTAAATATTGTTACTGCAATGGAAGAAAAGAGAATCTGCTGCTAAGCTTTTCACCACCATCCACATTTTGTCATATCTAGGGAAACATCTGCAAGGTGTTGTGTGTTGTGAGAAATTTTCCGTCCTTTCTACTATATTTTTGGCATTGGTGTTCGGAATTGTAATTCATTCTTTTCCTGTCATTCTGTTTTTCCCACTCTAAGGTGGATAATCCACTGTAAAGTCTTTGTGTTAGAAGTTAAATCATATCAGGAAAGAACATGCGAAGTAGAAGAATATTAAGTAACTAAATAAGAAGCCACTAAACCAACTGTCAGGGCAAAAAAATCAATAAGAGAATCACCAAGAAGCTGGGTTTCAAGCAGAGTATTCTTATCAAGCAAGCTAAGCGCTAAACAATAGCTCATCCAAACTATATAATGCATGCTTACACTTGCCTGTGTATGTGTGTGTGTGTGCGCGCATGCACACAAATACACACATTCCACTTTCATTCTATTGTGAATGCACATATTTAGAATATTGTTACTACTTATAAATCACTACTACTATTCTTATTTTTATACTTGGTTTTCTTTGTTCATTACCATCGTTTGGACAGTAGTTTTATGCAAGTTCTTTTCTGAGCTATCTTCTGTTTGTTTGTTTTTTGTTGTTTTTTTTTTGTTCTTGTTGTTGTTTTTTTCTGCTGAAGAAACCTTATTTGAAAGAAAATCAATAACACTAAAGAATCAGAAAATTTATTATTCAGTGAATGGAATGTAGAATTCTACAAATAAAGAATTTCTAGTGTTATCTTATTTGTTGAATCTGCTTATGTAAAATTTAAGTTTTATATATATATATGTATGTATATGTATGTATATGTATGTATGTATATATATATATAATATATATATATATATATATATATATATATATAGTGAGGATTTGCAAAAAACAAAAGACGGGTGTAAACAACAAACAGATGTATTAGTTTAACGCTCGGGAAGTGAGAAAGTCTTTTACATTTCGAGCCTACGCTCTTCGACAGAAAGGAACACGGAAATTAACGGAGAGAAAAGAGGTTTAGTGGCTAGCAATCTATCATATATATATATATATATATATATCAGTGTGTGTATATGTGTATTCACCTCATATACATGTGTGTGTGTCATATATGAAAGAAAGGGAGAGAATAAAAATAAGGAAGCATTGTAAAATATGTAAATAAGTATTTATTAATGATATATCTAAAAAAAAATTGTTATAAATAGTGGCTTATAATACATTGGGTTAAAAACTCCTGAGAAAGAAAGAAGGTAGAAAGCTACCTATTGAACTTCAGCCACCATTCTTCTGTAACCAAGACGGAAATGCTACCATTTTACACTAAACTTTCTGCTTAATTTGGTGGAAGAAATGCTAAAGTTTGCTTCAGTGTAATTGTTAGTGTGTCTGACTGGTTTACAGAGGTTGGGTGGTTTGAATCCTGCTGGCAGCTTTCTATCTTTTTTGCTTTGTCCAAGGGATTTTTAATCCAATGTGTTGTAAGTTATGATTTATAGGTGAATTTTCTTTCAGATATATCATTAAAAAATACATAGATGCGTGTAGTCATTATTTAGTTTTTTAGATATTGAAAGACTTCTTTATTGTATAAAGTTTTAAGTACATTTTCAAAACTTATAGAAAATTTTAGTTTGCAATTTTTCATCAAGCAGTATGATTAAGAAAGAGTATATATTAAGACTTCTGAGAAATCTAATCAATGTTTTGTAAAATTTAAAGAAACCATTTTTTTCAGCCTTTTTAAATACTTTTTCTCAAGTTTTTTTTTTTTCGTTGTTGAATCTTTTACTTCTTTCAGTCATTAGACTGTGGCCATGCTGGAGCATTGTCTTGGAAGAGTTTTTTTAGTTGAATGAATCAACCCCAGTACTTATTTTTTTGTGCCAAGCCTAGTGCTTATTCTATTGGTCTCTTTTGCCAAACTGCTAAGTTACAGGGATGTAAACATAACAACACTGGTTTTCAAGTGGTGGTGTGGAACAAACATAGATACACACACACACACATATACATATATGATGTGCCTCTTCCAGTTTCCATCTGTGAAATTCACTCACAAGGGTTTGGTTAACCCAAGGTTATAGTAGAAGCCCAAGGTGCTACGCAGTGGAACTGAATCCAGAACCATGTTGCTGGGAAGCAGACTTCTCACAACTCAGCTTTGCCTGAATGCTAATATTCATATATTAGCTTCAGGCAAATAGTTTTCTCCTCTCTGGTATTTTCTGTCACTGTAAGAAAAATCATTGTCGTCACGGGTATTGACTAAATTTTCAAGCATAACTTCTCGCTAGTGTTCAAAAGCATTCAGTTGAGTACAGACGTTTCTTGCTTATTGCATTATCTATATGAACAAACTACCATTTTCTTGTGTTCCTTCTGAATAATTAAAACTCCTTTAAAGCCGATGCATGTAATGTTACAGTAGCATTATTCAGTGTTTCCGCCACAAAACTATAAACCTCATGGTAAATCACCTTCTCAAAAAAAAAAAAAAAAGAAAAAAAAGAAATTAAAAAAACAGAAGTAATTCATTATTCTTTACCACCCCAGCATGTCTTCAAGTTTAATGGGGGAGATTTCATTACATATCCTGCGACATATCAATTTCAAAATCCTGATATGGCATCCACTGTGCGGAAGTTTCTCATTTCTGTTCTGCAAGCATATCTGCGGTCAATATTTTATGTCTGTAGCAGCTATGAATATGAAAATATCTTTCAAACTATTCAGTAAGAAATACTTACAATCATAAGGAAAACAAGCACCTAAGATTTATTTAATTTTATCAAGTTGTTGAACACCAGTTGAATTTTTTTTTAAGTCTGGAAAGACAGAAATTTAAAATGCAAAATACAATATGGAAGATCAATTTATTCAAAGGGACCATTTATAGGTTAATGTTGGAAATACCATTCTTTTTAGTCTTTGAGAAGGAAATTGCAGTAGAGAATTTCTATGGGTTTCTAAGAAATGTTCATAACGACTGCTGTAGTTAATTAAGTGATATTGTAGACTATGGTAGTTATAACCTGCTGTTTGTGAAAGCTTATTTAGATATGTAACCATCGGGTTCTTCTCATTCTTGGTAGTGGGGTGCTGAGTGGTGATGGAGCTATCTGAGTACTATTCAACTACTTAACCAGTTTAAGAGCTGCAGTCTTGCTCCCAAGGAATCTTGTGTCATAAAAATGTCAACTTGATAATATAATTTGCTGCTACAAGGAAGTCAAAAAAGCAATCATTAATATATAACTTAACTTACTGTACTGCAACAACTTTTAAGGATACTTTATTTATGACCCATGATTTTTGAATTAAAGATGTTTGCTGCAGTGTATTTATAGGTAGGGACATTTACTTTGTTTTCAAGCTACAAGTAAAACTGTTGACTTTCTCAGGGCCAGAGATGAAAGTATATATGACCTGCCAAACTTTTCAAAGGAGTGGCTGTGTGGTAAGTAGCTTGCTAACCAACCACATGGTTCTGGGTTCAGTCCTACTGCGTAGCATCTTGGGCAAGTGTCTTCTGCTATAGCCCCGGGCCGACCAATGCCTTGTGAGTGGATTTGGTAGACGGAAACTGAAAGAAGCCTGTCGTATATATGTATGTGTATGTATATATATATATATATATATCATCATCATCATCATCATCATCGTTTAACGTCCTATATATATATATATATGTGTGTGTGTGTGTGTGTGCATGCATGTTTGTGTGTCTGTGTTTGTCCCCCTAGCATTGCTTGACAACCGATGCTGGTGTGTTTACGTCCCCATCACTTAGCGGTTTGGCAAAAGAGACCGATAGAATAAGTCCTGGGATTGATTTGTTCAACTAAAATCCTTTAAGGTGGTGCTCCAGCATGGCTGCAGTCAAATGACTGAAACAAGTAAAAGAGTATATCTAATCCAGCTAATGTAGAAGCATATATGAAAAAGTGCATTAAGAATAAAATGCTTTTTAAATATAATTATAAATGTATGTTTATATTTGAAAAATATAGTTATAGGTGTGTGTGTTAACACCATTCGATGAAATGGTGTCTGTGTTTATATCTAAGAACTTAACAGTGAGAGGAATAGAGATTGCTCAAGTGAGTACCAAGCTTCAAAAACAGTGCTAAGGTGAATATGAATGGCTTCAGCCCTTCAAGACAGTATCCCAGCATAGCTGTAGTCCAGTTACTTAACCCTTTTGTTACCGTATTTCTGTTGAGATGCTCTGTGTTTCTTTCAATTACTTTAAATATAACAAAGAATTTAGTAAAATAACTTAGTTATCATTCAGCTAGTGTTAGGAACATAAATTGTGACTAAGGTTTGGTGGAAGATTTTAATTCAAAACTTATGAAAACAAGACATTTGTACTACAGGACCAGAGCCGGTTTCAGCCGGGTTGGTAATGAAAGGGTTAAATAATAATAATAATAATAATGATAAATAATCTGTTCTACTAAAGGCACAAGGCTTGAAATTTTGGGAGAGAGGACTAGTGTTTCACTGCTACTTAATCTATCAACCCCAAAAGGATGAAAGGCAAACTCGACCTCGGCAGAATTTGAACTCAGAACATAACGACAAGCAAAACACCACAAAGCATTTCATCCAATGTGCTAACAACTCTGCCAGCTTGCTGCCTTTATAATAATACCAATAATAACAATAAGCAAGAATATCTTGAATTCAAAGGAATTATATAGTTCATTGTTAAAGGTCAATTAAAAATGTTACATACTTCTGTTTCCCTTGACACATTACCACTTTACATATTTTTTACTAATTAAATAAGGTGTTTGTATGTATAAATCCAATTAGAAGGTTACTTAGATGTCCTACTTCATAAAAATGTAACCATTTAGTCATTCAGAATTATAGAATATATTTCGTCTAAGAACTGTATCAAACACATTAGCTAATTTTTATTCTTATAAACATTGGGACTCTAATTAACTAGAAAAGCTGGCTTTCTGAATTTTAGTTAAATTTAGGTTTTTCTGTGTAAATGTTTGTTGAAACTATACTTTTAGAAAAAAGGAAAAAATTGTATTAGTTGCCATATTTTTCAGCTAGTAGTAATCATGTTCTAATATAACTCTATTTATTCTATGATGATAATAATAATAATAATAAGGAGCATTATTATTTTCCTCTCAGATACCATTGAGATAAATTCATGAGTTTGTAGAATTTTCTCTTTCACTATCATTTCAAGGAATTCAAAAAGAAATTCTTGTTCATTTTATTCAGAAGCATTTTTGCAAAACATAGCTCTTTTTTTATAAGATAATTTATATTACTAAGGTTTTATTTTCTGTGTGACATATATCAATTTTTCTAATATATGAATTAAATAAAATGGAAATAGTTTAATGTTTGTAACTTTTGAAATATGTACAGTTAATATTCAAAATTTTCTTTGATTATTGGAGTATATACATACATATATATACACATATATACTTACACACACACACACACACACATATATATATATATATATATACACACATATATACTTTTATATATATGTATACACACACATATATACTTATATATATACACACACACACACACATATATACTTATATATATACACATACATATACTTATATATATCTATAGATATACACACATATATATACATATATATTTACACACACACACACACACATATATATATTATATATGTGCAGTATAGTTTTCAAGAAGCATTGTCTCATATATATATATAAATATTTAAAATTATTTTTTTGTAAAGCCAAAACATATAATTATATATATCATTATGTAATTATAAACATGCACACACACACACAATCACACTCTCTCTTTAATCTATATGTCTGTGTGTGTGCGTGAACATGCAATTGTGTGTGTAAATATGTTTGAGAGAGTGAAATGCCAGCTGTCTATTGTGTAAATAATAGTGCATTTATCTGGTAGGCAAAAGAATCATGGCTTTATTTTCATCAGTGGGTTTGCTGCTTTTTATTTTTTCATTCTCCCTCAAATTGCTCTTTAAAATATATATATAACTGTGCAAGTTTGTATGCAAGTAAAAAAAAATTGTAATATATTTATATTTTGTATTTTTTTAGATAGTTTTACTATTGTAGTCACAGATATATTTTTAATGTATTAAAGGCAACACATTTTGTCATTTAAAGATCACAATCTGTATTAACTTTGGCTGCCTTAGTGTTATTTCTTCACACAAGGTACTCATTGTTAGTGTCAATTTTTTACTTAATAGGATACCATGACAATGATTTTCAATAAGTATACATTTGTGATTTATATTGTGAAAAGTAGAAACATTTAAAAAATTCTATTCATATTTGCTCCAAATTCATTTGATTGTCACACCTTTGCATGTCTTAAAGATGTTTACAAAATGTTACTCTAAAAATATAATTGAATTATTCATGAATATTTTAAAAGGTGTGTGTATCCATCTATCCTTGACTTCACATTGTGTGATAGTTGTAAACCAGTGATACTATCATTAAAAGCGGTATCATTGGTTATTAATTTTCTGCGAAAACATATCTGGCCATGGGGATGTATTACCTTGCTTGGAAACTGAAGAAGATTGGCAGCAGAAAGGACTTTGTAAAATCTGATTCACCAAATTCCATCTGATCCATACAAGCATGGAAAAGTGGGCTTTAAAACAATGATGATGGCAACGATAATGACAACAATGATGACATAGTCTGGAAGGAAGTAATCTATTAACAGTTGAATTCTCATTTACTAAATAATAGAACATATATATATATATCATATAATAATAGAACATATATATATATCATACATAATAGAACATACATATATATATATATATTCATTTTAAAGAAATTCTTATGCTAAACTGCATTCAATACAGTATTGGTATCAAAATCTATCTTATATTTAGTGAAATACTCCAGTCATTTGGATAGTTTGAATTTTTGTGGCCTTAGCTGTGAGGAGAACTTGTCATAAAGTTTTTCTACTGTTCATATTTTATCACTGCTTTACATGAAGGATTGTTGCCCTTTAAATAGTTGAATAACTCCAAGTGGCGTCTGTAACTATGTTTCTATGCATGTGTGTGTGTATGTGTGTGTATATAGAGAGATATGTGTATGTGTAACAGTGGGCAAACATGTAGAACAACACTTGCTGAGATTACTCCCCTGCTCCATTTTCTTTCTTCTTTTCCAGTTTCTCTCTTTCTTCTGTCTGAAAAATGTCAGAGCCATTTCTTTCCCTTTCTCCCAAACATCAAGCTAATAATATGGAGAGCTTCTCTTGTCCTTTTGTTCTTTACTGTGTGTGTGTGTGTCGGTATGGTTGTGTGGTAAGAAGTTTGCTTCCCAACTGCTTGGTTTCAGGTTCAGTCCTACTGTGTGGCACTGTAATCTAGCATTTTGGCAAAAGAGACTGATAGATTAAGTAGCAGGCTTTAAAAACTATAAGAACTGGGGTCAATTCGTTTGACTAAAAGTCTTCAAGGAGGTGCCCCAGCATGATCACAATCTGATGACTAAAGCAAATAAGAGATACACACACACACACACCTGTAAATAATATATTTATGTATACATTATCCTCTGTTTTTGAATGTGCTACTTTTTTGAAGGCCTTGCATTGGTAGGTTGTGCATAACAGGTTAACTTAAATATCTATTAATTGATCTGGAAAGTGTGGGTATTTTAAAAGCTTGAAGGTTATTATTGATATGATGATACTACCACCTCTGAAGTTTAAAAATTTGCCAGGTAGGCAAATTATTATCTGAGGCATCAGATGAACCCATATAATGGCAAGAAATGCAAATGAGAGCAATACTGTCCAACACCATCACTCACCAGAACACCAAGGAAATAAAATGAAATAAACTAATAATCATAGCAATGGTGATGCCCTAACATAGACACAGCATCTGTCTGAGAAAAAGAAAGTGAAAGTTAAAGTAAAAAAAAGTAATATACATATAAATGTACATGTACATAGAAGTTTCTTGATTAAAAAAAACCCAAAATCATTGGGTTTTTTTGAATTAGTGGTTCTTAACCATTTCTTTACCTCTGGACCCCTTTGATTATTATTTTACGCTGGTGGACCCCAATAGTGATTCAGTGTTTAAAAACTAATTTTATACTCTTTTGTTTTCCCACGTTCACTTGTACACTTTGAACCACATAAAACATTAGAGAAAGAAACCAAGCTATTTCTTGCAATAAATAAATCTAAAACAAAATTTTTTTTCAGTCTCTTACTATACTACTGTGGATTCCCAATTTACAATTTTGCTTGCATGGACCACAAAAAAAAAAAAAAATCTTACAATGGACCCTGGTTGAAAAACCACTGATTTAGATGAAGCTCAATATAGATTCATTTATGCCTTAGATTCTTTATGACACTCACAATGGTGGCAAGCAGAGTATCTGACAAAAGAGAAAGACAGTTATCCAGCATGTAGGAGGAATTAGCAGTTGGGAGAGGGCAGAACAACTAAGCTAAGCCATCTTTGTATGCAAGTTGTGTATGTGTGTGTTTTATGTTCTTTTTTCAAAAATGCTGCTTCTTTGAAGGTCCTGCTTAGAATGCTAATCATGTAATTGAATATATGATCTTAGCAGATGAAAACCAAAGGTATAAATGTTCTTTTATTACAGGTAGGATATAATTTAGGTTAGTTAGTAACATTCAAATCATGTGACGGCTTTAGTTTTATTGACATTTAAACAATGAAAAAAAAGGATAAAAGAAAGACTTATTTGAAAGTTTTTTCAGCTTTAGGTATTGCTCTTATTCAAGTGTTGATTCTTCCTTGTTTATCTGATCCCTTTCAAAACCTGTAGTTTTATTTCACAAATGCTATTTTTGTAATAAATTTTGACTATAATACTTCAAGAACATTAAAAAAAAAAAAGATAATTCTCATGAAAACTTTCAAAGTTGTTGGAAGATCTGTTATTGATGCAAAGAACACACCCACACACCCTCACACACACACACTCACACATTTCTACATAAAGGAAGTTATTGATATTCAGTTCATGTAACTATCCTCACATTATCATTAACATCTAAAAATGTTAACAGTTCCCCGAATACTAGTAAGAATTTAATCTTTTGCTGGTGTATGTCAGTGTCCATATTTTGAAACATTTTCTTTTAGTCTTCAGATAGTTCCTAGAAAATGAAATGTCAGATTATATCTGAGTCATTCTGGAAGCAAAATATTTTCTCCAAATTGTTTCAACATCTATTTACATTCATAAGACATTACCGTTACAGTTATTTGCAATGTTTACATAGTTTCTCTAATGTACTTAGTTTT